>NC_089214.1:10208425-10215925 GCF_963930695.1 Labrus bergylta | reverse complement strand
ACAGCTGCATGTGACGATGTTATGATGTTGTATCTCGACCTCAGGACTGTGTGTGTGTGTGTGTGTGTGTGTGTGTGTGTGTGTGTGTGTCTTTACGAAAGATTTAGAGCTTCTCAGTCTCTCCTTATTTCCATTCGTCCCAGCTCGCGGCTCAAAGACGCAGGAAAGTCACATTGAGGAGCTGCAGATAATTATGCCTGGACGCCCATGAGTGTGTTTGTGTGTCGGTGGGACATTAAATCATTTCTGAGGTTTTTAAAAAGTGTCTTTCCATTCTGCTCGGGGGGTGGGGGGGAGGGTCGTCATTGGTCCTGATGGATTGATCACTCCGACCTGCTCTTCACCTTCTTCGTTCGTTCTGAAGGTGAAACAAACCGTTCAGTCCGTCTGCGTCCTCACATTGCAGAGACAATCACATCATCAGCATAGAGGGTGATGAGGACAAGCAGGTCATGTACTCTGAAAGTCTTTCTCGTCAAATCAACCTCATCTGTATGAAAAATACTGTAGATGATGGTTACGTTTTACTTACTATTACTGTTGAGACTGTGCAGCCTGCTAGCTTGTAATGCTATACATTTATAAACAGGAAACTAGCTGAAATTTTGTTAAAAGCGACCATGCAACAGTGACCTAGTTTTTATGAAACCTTTTAGAGCAACACTTAACTGTCTTCAGGTGTTGAAGGGTTCAAACTTGTCTTGAAAAAAATCCTCCACAAACCTTCACTCTGGACTTTGCCGACTCCTCCCCCTGTGGTGCATTCAGTGTTCAAGAAGATGAGAGGAAACAACAGGCACTGAGCCTGTTAGAGTAATTGAAGTTTCATTGAAATGTCAGCACAGTGCTGCTGTTTGTCTCTCTGCAGACTGCCTTGCTGCACACATGCTTTGGCTCATCCTTATAAAAGTCATTATTTCAGAGAAAATGTGCAAAGATTCCCTCCATCTTCCGTTATCTGTTCTTCATGCTGCCCTCTATTCTGTCACTCATTTACACACACACACACACACACACACACACACACACACACACACACACACACACTCACGAAGACACACACATACAAAAGCACACAGACCTCCATGGGGATACTGCGAGTGTCCTCGCTGTTCTGCTGCGGCTTCATGGAACATCAATTACACCGTCACTTTGGCTGCATATCACTGAATTAGCATGTCACCGTGACGACAATACACACACACACACACTCACACGCACACACACACACACACACACACAAACACACACACGCGCACACACACACACACACACACAGCGTATACAAACACACGCAGACATACAACTTACACACTAACATACATACACACACACACACTTCTGCAGGAGCTGTGACAGCTCAGATACACAATAAATCTTTGTCACACAGTTTGCTGACACCACACACAGTAAACTGTTTTACACACACACACACACACACACACACACACACACACACACACACACACACACACACACACACACACACACACACACAAACACACATGTCCTCAAACACACACACTTTCATGTCAGCACTGGAACACTGCACTAACACACACACTGTACGGAGCCTAAACAGCATATCTTAAAGCAACACTCCATTGTTTTGTGTCTTTAAATTGTTCCTTAGATGATTGTGAGTCATGAATAATGAATGTGTTTGATGATCATGCAGCCCTGTTTGGTTCCTTTTGTGATGTTTGATGGTACCTGTGTGTGTATGTGTGTGTGTGTGTGTGTCTGTTTGTGCGTGCGTGTGTGTGTATATAAAGTGCATAACTTATGGATCAGAGTGAGTCAGGAGCGTTCACCTCGCCTGCTCCTCGGATCACGTTTCTGAAAGTGACATGTTCACAGATTCAGCTTTGGTTTCAAAAGTTTGACTTTGTTCTGCCTTTTAATAACTCACTGTCCTCAAACCATAAAACATTCAACACCAAATGAGTTTTCCTTTCTTGTTTCCTTTTATTTCTGTGGATTTCCATCAAAGACAGTCATTATTTACAACCTTTAAGCTACTCATGTATCCTCTACGGTGTCCTACAGAGGACACAAGACCTTTTTTTACTAGTGTTCAACAGACAGAAGTTTGGAGAATTATGCTGGAATATTTTACCGTTTTTTAAAAGCAATCTGATCAACCCACCCCTGATGAAAACAAACTCTGAGACACATATTCACACACTAAAGGCAGAGGCTGCTATGTAGAGTGACCATGAGAAGTCCGCCCCTCCATCCATCCGTCTCTCCATCCATCCAAACCTTCAGTGGTTTAACATTAAAAGGACATTACCATATGAGGACAGAATGTCAGGTTTGTTTTGCAGAAGAGATGTTGGAGGCAGTCACTTTCTTTCACAAACTCAACATTCATTGTGATCATTCATCTCAGAAACCTGGTGAACAAGTCCCAGAGGGAGTGAGGAGGTCAGCAGGTCTGATCTGATTTTAACAGTACGGTTTGTGTTGGCGTCCAGCGCTCTGTCTGCTGTGTTTTTATCTGCAGCAATCCGTCAGGACCGCATGCTGGGGAGGTAACATGTCAACGAGCATGTAGAACTAATCTGAAAATCCTCCTCTGCATGTAAAATGCATGAGAGCACGGCTGACTGGGTGTTTGGGGCAATAGCTGAAGGAAATCAGCTGCTGTGAAAAGCTTCCTCTCAGGCTGACCATAGTTTCACTGTCATCATGTGTTCAGTTGTTGGGTTTCCTATTTTATTTTGCAGTACTTGCCGCAGTGTTTCATGTTTACTTCCTGCCTTTGCGATTGTGTGCCCTACCCTCATTGCGTCCACCTGTGTCTGCTCGTTTTAATTTTTCTGTAAGCTCTTTTGTTCTTTTTTTTTCTCGGTGTTTGTACTTTTACATTGGACCCATCGGGAATTATGGACTTTGAAAGTAAAAGTAAGCTTTTGTTTGTTTTTGAACTACTTCTTTCGACAGAGACACACAGTGTCTGATTCACCAAAGGATTGTACATTTTTTGCATCTGCTTAACCTGTGCAAAAGAGTCATAAGGACGTCTGATTTACAAACCACACGCAAAGGGCTTCTTGCATCCCAAACTGCGCTGCAGATCCAACAGCGTCTCTGTGCTCCAGCATATTTAAATGAGCCGTAATGCAGTCTTCTGGGGCAACAAAAAGTTGCCCCTTTTCTCTGAATATGAGAAAATAAGGTCTAACTCACATACTTGGGATTATTGCTGCACACAGTTTAAGTGAAATGTTAGTGTCTGCTGAGACTTGGTGGTAACTGGGCTGCAGTTTTTGAAAGAGATTTCACACTCAAACGCTTCAATGATTAGGAAAACAATACCACTTCTGTTTGATCTAAAAGAAAGTCTGTCAATATTAATCTGAAAGTATTTTTTTATTATTATAATAAGTGGTTGTACACTTTCTCATTGTGTGTGGAGATGTTACACAGAAAATGGGTGTTTTTGTTTTGGAATAGTTGCACTTGCTGGCTTGATCACAGGAAGAAGCTTTGTTTAAAATGTTAAAACTCAAATGTATTGAGTCTGGCTGCACAATAAACTTTGAAAAACCTCCCCTCCTGGCTCATCGTATATGTGATCGAGTGGAGTTGCAGGCAGCTTTAAAGTGCAATCAGTCACAAAACCAGAGCCGAACAGCTTTTTGCCGTGATTGCACTTGAATATCTTTTCCTCAACGCTCTGGGAATACGAGCAGAGAGCAAGGGAAAAATGAATGCGAAAGTCATGGATCTATTAATTTTCATGCTTAGTGTGTTCTTAGTTAACAATGTAATACATTGATTAGATGAAGTGGTTACTCCTGTACTTGTTGCAAATTAAATCCGACGTGTTGCCGCAATGAAATCCACTTCTTTATTGCAATAGTAAACGGCTTTGTTGCAATGAAATACTCTGTTGGTGCACTGAGATCCAGAGTGTTGATGCAATTCATTTAATAGTCTTAATGCAATGAATTAGAAAGTGTTGGTTAATGAAGTACATTGCATCAATCAGAGTTGTAGTAAGTATGGCTCCAGTGTGATATCCAGCCATGATTTCAGTATTGTTGAGTTTTAATGTTTAAAAGCGTTTAGAAATGGATCTCGTAAAGTTCTCACACAGACTTCAAGTTGCTCTTTTCTTCGAGGCATCAATGATAAAACGATCATGAAGTGATTTTGGTGAAAGTTTAGAGGACTCAAAGTGAGCATATCGTCCGTCGTCGTTCTGAATTTAGTGTTTTTGTGTAAACGTTAGCTCCTGACTCATTTCCATCTCAACATCAACCGTCACTAAAACAAACTGAATATTATAATGCAATCAACCAGAGTCACAAGTTGTTTTTGTGTTCCTGTCATCAGTATGTAGATTAATGCTGCTGTTTTAATACAAGAAGATCGAACACGAATCGACTCACCCTGACAGTGACACACTCACCCTGACAGTGACACACATGCACACAAGGACTAAAACACACACACACACACACACAGAGGAGCACACAGACAAAGCTCAAAAGTTTAGAACTGAATGACTCAAAGTTTCTAACTTTTTTTTTTACTCTATTTCAGAATTGCAGTGAAACAGGCTGTAATGGCTGCAAGAAAATCTTTAGAAGCTAATGCACCGGTTATTAGACGGTCGTAGGGTCAGGTTACTTTTTTGTTGTACACACAGGTAGATTTGTTTTTCAGCCAGGGCGATAGTGACTTCCATCTTGACACAAACTACAATACAGATGTAACAAGAAACAACAAGTAGGAGAGAAGTGTGAACTCCGATTGATGAAGGACTTTGTTGCAGACAGTACAACCTGTTTCCCTGCTGCAGGCTGAACACATCTGTTGCATAATGTTGACATTAAAACATATCAGTGTTTACTGACAACACATCATGGTATATATTAAATCATTATCACATCTTGTACTCTCCTCCTCTCCTGATTCTCTTCTTCCTGTTTTAATCTTCTTTCCTCCCCCTCTCCCTCCCATTTCACCTCAATTACCTCCTCTCTCACCCTCACCCATCTGGGATTGATGAGGGTGAACTTGCTTGCTCTTTTTATCCTTCTGATCCACACTGTTCGATAACGGCACATGTGTTGTCGCATTGATCCCTGCGACGTGTCCGGCACTCGGAGAGGTCGGACTGTAAAACGGGAACAAATTTACAAATCAAATCTTTTCTTCTTCTCTGCAGACAGAGCTGAGTATAACCAGACTGATGCTCTTTTCCTGGCTGAAATAAATACATAAAAGATACTCTTCTGTTTGGAGCAGAATGTCTCTGGGAACACTCAGATATTTGGAGCTCTTTAATTTGTGTCTCAGTTGAACTTTTCCTCCTCTGCAGTGAAGATTCATCAGGCTTTAATGAGGTGAATAAGCAGAGCAACCGTTTTTAATTCTCTCCTGAGTCTCTCCTGTCTGCTTTACTGTCTGTTTTTCAGCCAACTAATGATTATTTTTATGAGATTAATCCGCTTTTTATTTGATTGAATTATCAGTGAAACGTTCTACAATACTTACAAAGCAAACATCCCAGTTTTTCTCAGGCAAAAGTTTAGATGTTTTTTTTTATAACTGCCATTTATTGTTCACCTAAAATTAGTTCAAAGCTGCATTAAATGAATTTGAAGACACTTGAGTACACACCAGAAACAAAACATCTGATTCTTTAAGAATGGATTGTGGTCATTAATAGCTCCAAAAATCGCTCATTGTTTTCTCCCTGTATCTGCTCCGTCTCAAGGTTTAATCCACACAGCATATAGCTCGATTAAAGTCATACAGATAGACTTTATTTACAGATCATTTATTTTGAAGTCATAAAAAAGTGGAATTGTTTTCCTGATCACTGGAAAGTTTCTTACAAATACTGCAGCGCAGTTACCAACAACTCTATGGAGAAGCTCACTTTTTCACTCTTAACCGTGCGCGACGGTTATAGGGCCGGTGTTTGTTATTTATACTTTTGTAATTACTCAAATTTGAATGAAAAATGTTTACCCACGTCCTGACCCCTATTTTGAGCGAAAAAATGTCGACCCGCGTTTGACTCAAATGTTGCTTGAAAAATTTTGTTCCACGTTCTGACTCAAATTTTGAGCAAGAAAAAAAAATGAACCCTGGTCCTGATTAAATTTGGTGAAATATGTTGACCCGCCACCAAATGTTCAACCACAACCTGATTCAAATTTTCATGAGAAACTGTTGACCCGCATCAATTATGTATAAAATGTATAATTATTGGAGCATTAACCCTTTTTGTGATTTTTACTATTTTTTTCCAGGTTTAGTGGGCACAAAAGCTGCACAATCATTTTGTGAATTACGCCCCGAGTGTTAAAAATTAACCCAATTATATCTGTCTTTTAACTCTGCTTTTGGTCTCCACCACCTGGCTCTTTATTTGCTAAATGCCCCACATGTTCTCTAGCTGGTTTCCATACACCAGCTGCTGAATTTTTGTAAATTTGAAGAGTATTTAGAGTTACAGTTTTAATGTTGCAATATGTTCTCCAGTAATGATTGTAAGTTAATGCAGTGTACTCCTGAGGGACTAAAACAAGTCTTGGTGTGTGTTTAATACTGTATATGTGTGTAATGGTTTGGCTCAATCGCTGCAGCTTTATTCAGCTCTTTAATATTGCAGCTGTGTGTTAGCGCTCGCAGCAGGAGGCCAGCCGTCTCTCTCTGCAGGCAGCTCTTCATGAAGCTGCTCGTCCTCTTTAAACATGCAGAGTCTAACATCATATTAACATGAACATGAAAGACGAGGAACTGCAGTAATCAGGTCAGTGCAGAAGATCAGGTGATGTGTTGTGGTTGGCTGCCTTCAGGCCCTTTTTTTCACCAGCTTCATCATAAAAACACACATGTTGGTTTTTTAAAAGATGTTTTGCAAACAGTCTGAAACGAAGGTTGTACAAAT
Organism: Labrus bergylta; assembly: GCF_963930695.1. Taxonomy (NCBI): domain Eukaryota; kingdom Metazoa; phylum Chordata; class Actinopteri; order Labriformes; family Labridae; genus Labrus; species Labrus bergylta. The sequence goes on along the minus strand of NC_089214.1, from coordinate 10,209,006 downwards.
GTTTTATACTTTAACTATACTAGGAATCTAAAACTATACAATCTCTGTTATTTTCAGATATTATTTATTTTATGATAGGGAGTTAAAAATGTACTGAAAGTTTTTCTTTTTTTTAACTAAATCTATTCAAAGGACAGGTGTGTATGGAGAGGAATTAACCCTTGTCCTTGAGTTTTTGATGCTTTGTTTTTACTTTCAGTCCACACTACACCCGCACTTTTAAGCTCTGAAAACTGAAGCTTTTGAAACACTGACAAAATCAACACCTGCTTGTTGATAGGCTCTCATGAGTCCTGAATTTCTCTGGATTCATCTTGTTCCGATCCTTTTATAAAACATTGATATCAGCCATGCATGGGCGTAGTGGGGTGAAAACTGAGACTGACTAACATGGGTCCGAAAGGAGGTAGGATTTTTGTGTTGGACTACACTAACGCACCAACTCACAAATCCCAATGTCGCCAATGCTATTTTGATTACTCATTCTTCTATTAAATATCCCATATAATTCAGATTTTCACATTTCATGTTGTCAGTCTATGAAACCTATAGAGAAGCTTTGCAGCTCAGACATCTCTTTA
>NC_089214.1:9264145-9465725 GCF_963930695.1 Labrus bergylta | reverse complement strand
CGCAAAACTTTGACTAAAACTTAAAGGAGATTACTTCCAGTTGAACAACTGATTGCCTAATTGTTGCTTTGTAGCAGAAGGTGTTTATTTTAAAGCTTCAGGGAATTGACCATCAGAGGTGTGTGTGTGTTTAAAGCAGGGGCCAAACGTGTGTGTGTGTGTGTGTGTGTGTGTGTGTGGTGGGTGTGGCCTCAGGTGTGTGGATTGGGGGGTTTGCAGTAGTAGGTGTGCCCACCAAACCCCATTCAGCTTTTAGTCAGAAATACAACAAAGACTCCCCATGGGAAAGTGCTGTGGTGGGACACACACACACACACACAAACACACCTATGCATGAACACACAAAGGTGTGTGTGTGTGTGTGTGTGTGTGTGTGTGTGTTGGTCGCCCCGGAGGCAGAGACACAAAGAGGCTCTGAGTCTTTTCACTCAACTGAAACCTGGTCCTCTTCAGCACCACGCCCTGCACGCACACACATGCCCGTGCGCACACACACACACACACACACACACACACACACACACACACACACACACACACACTGACACTCACACAAACTGTACACACTGAGGATATCACACCTCCTCTCTTCTCCTTTCTTTTTGTCTCCGCTCATCTTTTTTCTCTCCTCATTCTTCTTCTCCCCCTTTTTTGTAAATTTCATCTTCTCTACCCTATTTTATCTACCTCCAAATGCTCCTCCTCCTCCTCCTCCTCCTCAACATCTTATTCTCTCTTCCTACTCCTCCTGTTCCTTGACCTTCTTTATCGTTTTTCCTCCTCCTACATTTTATCTCTCTTTCTCCTCCTCTGTTCCTTCCCTTTTTTCATTCTTTTCCCCATTCTGTTGTCCTTTTTTCTTCTACTTTGTCTCCTCACAATCGTTCTCTGTCTCCTTTTAGCCTACTCTTCCTCTTCTTGCTCCTTTTTTTTTCATCATCTACTGGGCATTTCTTTCTTACACCTCCTCCTTCCTAACAATCTTCCTCCTCTTTCTCAGTCTCTTTTCCCTCCTCCTTCGCTGTCTCCTCTTACTCGTCCTCCTCCTCCTCCTCCTCCTTCACTGTCTCCTCCTCCTCCTCCTCCTCCTCTCACAGTACTTTGCAGAAGAGGTGCAGTCTTTGATAACACTGCTCAGCTGGACTCTGACCTCTTATGTAACTTTATTGTGGTGGGTCCAGTCGGTACAGATTAAACCTGAAACAAGAGGCACTCTGCAGAGGATTCTGGGAAATGTAGTTATTTGTTTATCCTCACTGAAGAGACATTTCAAGATGTTTTTTGCGTGTCGTGCCGCACATACTTACATCCTCATGATCGTTTACGAGGAGGGGGGAGATGGGGGAGAGAGGAAGGTTGAAACAGAAAAATAATTCTTGTTCGCTGCAGAGCTCCCCACTGCTTCCTGCTTCCTCACCAGACAGGAAGTGAAGGATACGTTGCTGTTTTTTCAGCATCTCTGCGACGCAGATAAGAGACAGCAGGGGGATGATGGAAGATAAAAGAGATCAGTGGTGCTTTAAGAGTTGGACTTGGTCAGAGTTTATCCCTGTGTGTGTGTGTGTGTGTGTGTGTGTGTGTGTGTGTGTGTGTGTGTGTGTGTGTGTGTCAGTAACACATTAACTGTTTTATCTCAAGCAGCCCTTTGCACCCTGTGTGTTAAAGATGCTGTAAAAAAGTTTTTCTGGCGGGAGCGAACGCCATTTTGTCCCTGCATCACAAAGAGAACACACTGTTAGCTTGTGTATGTGTGGGTTTGCGTGTGTGTTCAAGGGAAGGAGCAAAGGAAGCAGAGGGAAAGGGGAATAAGAAAAGGCGTGGAAGATCATTAGGGACAAAACAAGTGTGGAAGGACAGAGAGAGATGAGGAACACAAGCAGAGCTGATTGGGAAGAAAGGAAGGAAAGAAGACTCAAATGAGAGAATAGGGAAGGAAAGGAGATGAGAGGGAAAGGAAGCAACACACAAAAGGGAAGGAGAAAGGAAGAAGAGAAAGAAGGAAAGCAAGGAGAGAAGAAGGAAGAAAGAAAAGGAGACAGTAGAGCAAGCGAGGAAAAGACGAATGAAGACAAAAGGGAGGGTAAGGAGGGAAGGAAGGAAGGTGACAAGGAAGGAGAAAGGAAGGAAGGAAAGGGGACAAAGAAAATGAGAAGGAGGAAAGAAAGGAGATAAAAGAGGGATGAAGGAAAGGAGGCTGAACTGAAGTCATTTTTTATGTCAGGTGAAGTTCAGCTGGTCCAAACTGGAAAAAGTTGGTCTCCACGGCGAAAAACAGCTGTTCAAATTTCTAACACACACACACACGGACACAGCTGTCCAATGTGGGAAGGGAGGGTTGCAGGGACAGGGAGAACTCTGATAGGCCGAGCGTGTGGCCTTGTACTTTGTCTAAAGAGAGAGAGATACAGGGTGAGTGAGACGGAGGGATGGAGAGGAAGAAAACGCAAGAAGAGTGAGATAAGATGGAGAGCATGAGAAAAGAAAAGGGACGAGGGAGTCAAGCCTTAGTTGACCGCCATCATCCGTGTGAGCGTGTGTGTGTCCAAATCTTTTTTCTTCTAACACACAAAGATGGCTGTTATGGAGAAAGAGAGCGACTTCCTCTGCTTTTTAACTAATAATGTCATTGTAATGTTATGTCTAACTTCAATAAACTGTATAAAACAGTCGGGGTATAGTTACCATCACATCACCCGATGGTTTTAGGACTCCATCTCTTGAGTTGTTGCCATCTGTTTTTTTTTTTTTAACCAGAAGATAAAAAGATGATCAAGAGGAAGGAGTCAGTGAACAAACTATAAAGTCAGGTATGGTGAGCGTTGACACACATAACGTGCTACTTAGTGCTAACATAATGCTACAATTTCATTGGCAGAAAGAATGGCGCTCAGACTTGTAGGACTGTCTGTTAATACATAACAATAAAGCGCACGGCGAGAGAGATTATTTGTCTTATTATTTACATGAAAAAAATCTCCAAAAGGCTGCAACAGCACAGTCACAGCCCCAGAGGTTGACAAAATTAGTTGGTGACACCTAGCAGCCCTCATCTGTCAGTCAAAGAGGCCACACCCCTGATTCTGTCCACCTTTAAGCCTTGATATTATGTCAACAGGGGAGTTGTGTAAAGGGAAATGAGCCATAGACTCAAAACTGTTTTTATGCCAGTCTGTAAATGTTTATTTTTGCTGTAAAGATGGATTTAACATGGGGCTTTAAGGGCACTGACTCACTTTTGGCTACATCCTCTAGTGGCCACTTGCGGAACTGCAGTGTTATGCACTTTTAAATTGACTTCATTTTTCAGCCCTAGAGTTTGCTACTGTATGTCTATTTTAGTTCTCTGCTACTTAGTGTGCATTTCAAGATTTAAAAAAAATATATAAATTACTGTGTATGTGTTAAATGCCTCGAGTGATGTCACTTGAGTCAGAATCAGTTGCTGCGACTTGGGACGAAATGAGCCTTTACACTTTGTTCTCCTCTTGGCCACAGTAGCGGCTACTGAACTATCACCCAGATTTCTGATAGAGTTTATAGCTGTTGAGTTGCATTGTGGGTAATGTAGGCCCCTGTCTTTGAAAAAGGAAGATAAATGTGTGACTTAACGAGATTTTATCTTGATTTTAAGGTCACTATCTTAAATTTAGAAGTTGTTTATTTCTTCCAGCTCTTTGTCTAAAACTATTTGTCATTCTCTTCACATTTTTTCGCTCTTCTTATATACACATTTAACCTCCCTTTCTCTTTATACCGCCTCTTTTTCCCACTTTTCTTGTTCTCTTTGGCTCATTTTCTCAGTGTGCTGTGCTTAATCTCTCCATCTTGCTTTCTCCAACTTTGACTGTGTGTGTTTGTGTCTGAAGAGATGAGCTGTGATTCTTTCGTTATTTATTGATGCAACAACACACTGTTAATGTGTGTCAGATTTTTATCTTGTCATTGATTTAAAGTGAAAACAGACTTTAGCCAGAAAGACTCTCAACAGTTTAGTGTGTGTGTGTGTGTGTGTGTGTGTGTGTGTGTGTGTGTGTGTGTGTGTGTGTGTGTGTGTGTGTGTGTGTCGCCTTGAGGCCCCACAGCATGCTCCTACACGCCAAAGCCGGTTTGAGCTTTGGACTCATTCAGCGCACACACATACACACGCACAGTCATCCAGTATTTCAGGTGATGAAAGGGCTGTGAGGGTTTAGTTTGCATACAGAGAGAGATGGAGAGAAAGAAAAGAGGAGGAGAAGAAGGAGGAGGGACAGGAGGAGTCACACCCAGCTTCTATTGTTGTTGTAACTTCAGGAGGAGGAGGAGGAGGTTTTCTCTCTCTGTTCAAACATTATTAACAGATGAAGGACATTTCTCACATCATTGCATCGTCTCGTGCAGAGTTCCCAGCCTTCTTTACGAACAGAATGCAAAAAAATCTGTCTTCAAAGTAACCCAACTTTATATAAAGAAATATGTCTCTTTTTGATTAAAGCTTTTATTTTTTATTTTATTCATCTGTAGAGTATCAGAAAGCATCAGCAGTAACCCATTAGGACATTCTGAGTCTTTACCTTCGATGGTGGCCATGATGTCGTTACAGAGCTGAAACTATTGGAAGACGACTTCATCTAATGGTTTGTTAAATTAGTCATCAATGGACTTTTGATACCTTAAATAACAAAAAATGGAGGTGAATTTATCCATCATGCTGCTAGCGCAAGTTTGACATGCAACCTGGAAATATTACCCCTTCAAAATATGTACATCAGAATGAGGCTTACGCCAGGAGCCAGACATCACAATATGCAGATTTAGCTGATTTCATTGATGTAAATGGATCCAAAGGATGCGGAAATTACTATATTTTAAAGTAAGGACTATTTTGTAGAGTTTGGTTTGACAGATTTGGATGCAATGTTGGAGAATGTGAAGAATTTAACATCAGTTAGACTTTTGTGACACAGTGTCAGGTAGTGCTGGGCAATTAATCAAGATTCAATTTCTGTTAGCATTCTGGCTTTCCACGATCATGAAAACGAGATCATCGACGTTAAACAAAGCAATTTTTGTATCGATGTCTTTCATTGAGTCTGAAGGATAACAGCAGCCTGTACCCTGCACAAGCCGAGGACACACTGTGTTATGGATGTGGCCAGCTGTGTGTGTGTGTGTGTGTGTGTGTGTGTGTGTGTGTGTGTGTGTGTGTGTGTGTGTGTGTGTGTGTGTGTGTGTGTGTGTGTGTGTGTGTGTGTGTGTGTGTGTGTGTGTGTGTGTGTGTGTGTGTGTGTGTGTGTGTGTGTGTGTGTGTGTGTGTGTGTGTGTGTGTGTGTGTGTGTGTGTCCCTCCCACTTCTTCTTTCCAACACACACCACTTTCTGTCAGCCTGCAAATATGTCAACTCTGCGTGTGTGTGTTTGCCTTTCATACCCCCACACACACATTTACACACACATGCACACACTCTTGATTGTGTTAGCAGATACTCAGACTGTGTGTGTGTGTGTGTGTGTGTGTGCGTGCCAGCTGCTGTGTGTGTGTGTGTGTGTGTGTGTGTGTGGATTTATGGAGTATTTGAGCTGTGTAGAGGATGAATGTGTCGCTTGTTGAGCAGAGAGAGACAACTGCTGGAAGATGATGGAGGAGGAGGAGGAGGAGGAGGGTGTGACTCCTGCACGGAGGGATGGAGAAGTGATGGAGAGAGGAGGACACACAAAAACAGAACAGAAAGAGGACAGATAGTTCTGCAACCACACTGGGCAACTATTTGACTTTTTATTCTTTTAAAGAGAGAAAATGAAACTCAAACGTTGAGAGGAGGAAGAGGAGAGAAAGCTCTGAAAGATTAACCGTAACCTGCTGTAATCGTTCAAAAGATCCTGGACTTTATGCATGGAACAAAAATATCCTGCATTTAAAAAAACACCTGTCTGACAACAGACCACTGTACTCAACTTTAGAGCACCCACAATTTTCATGCATTTCCCCCTCTCAACAAAAAAACAAAACGAGGATTAAAAGTGTTAGTTCATGCAGGACAGAGAAGTCATAAAGTCACACGAGATGTCAGAGGTAATGACACATTTTGAAGGGATTTTACTTTCCCCTTTGTGAAAATGACAGACCCAACCTCTGACCATGAGGTGTGTATAGCCAACTTCCAAAATCTGATCCACGGACAGAATTCAGGATCCTAGACAGAATTTAAGAGTGATCATGAAATAAAGAATACGTTCAATTTCTTGATCACATGTGTTTGTTAAATGAGTACAAAGAGAATATTTCTCTGACGTTAAATTAAAAAGAAGTGTGTGCAAATATACTTATAGTGTGGTTAACATCTGCTCACTGCTGTCCCGGTGAACACACACTCTGGTGAAAGTAGCAGCAGCACAAGTGTTTGGCAGGAGCGTGTGTGCGTGTGCGTGCGTGTGTGTGTGTGTGTGTGTGTGTGTGTGTGTTTTCTCCAGGTTAGCATCTGTTGATTTGAGGCTGAATGAAGCTTTAAATGAGTCAGAAACAGAGAGTGAGCAAGGCGGGGAAACAAATGTGTCTGCTCCACACACACACACACACACACACACACACACACACACACACACACACACACACACACACACACACACACACACACACACACACACACACACACACACACACACACACACACACAGTGATGTAGCACGTCCAGGTTAGCATCTGTTAGCGTGCTTCGAATGAATAGAGGCCTCACAGAGGAGAGAGCAGAGGTCGTTGGCTGTCTCTGACACCTGTTAACGTGTGTGTGTGTGTGTGTGTGTGTGTGTGTGTGTGTGTGTGTGTGTGTGTGTGTGTGAGACAGCTGCTCCACACGTTGACAGAGACCCCCTGCTCTGACTTATTGCCCCCCCCCCCCCCCCCCCCCACTACCACTCTGGCTGTAATTACAGAAGAGCGGAGGAGGAGGAGGACAGTGAATGAGGTTTATAAAAAGTCAGCTGATAATAATTTTTGCAGACTTTTCTTTTTTTTCTGTCTTTCCCATGAGCGTTTGAGGAATCAGGCCGCGCTCTAAACAGGAAGTAATACTGCAGCGTCATGATGGAGCGAAGCAGCGCACAGTTTCTTTCTGACAAAAACAAAATACCAATCTGTGCACAAGCAGTTCAAGAGACGAGTTAGAAAAACATATACATTTCTTTTTAGAAATCACGATTATATTCTTGGGATGTCATAACTTTATACTTATAATATATAAGTTATCACTGAATTTGAATTTGACATGTCAGTGTTTAACCCATGTGGCCAGGTTTGATATTTTTGCCACTGTTTGCATCTTTGCATTGACTTTCAGGCCCTGTTTACACAACAACGATTTCAGCTGTAAACAATAACCTCGTGTCACCCTTTGCCTGTTAGTTTACATGACAACAGCGTTTTCGGGTGCCTGCAAACAGAACGTTTTGAAAACAGGTTCCAAACTATTAAAAACGGCATCGTCTCCCTCACTGGAAATATAATGTTCCCCTGAAAATGTGGACATTTCACACAGGTACATCATGCTTTCAGTCAATAGCCCACCTTGAGTTGATGGACTACAACAGTGGTCTGTGCAGCTCACTCCCAGTTGACATTTGATTCTTGTAGATTAGTGACTTGTAGCAACCCCACCTCTTCATAAACATTTGTGCGTTAGCCATTTTTTTACATTTTTACACCTCACCACTCTGTAGAAGAGAGAGCATGTGAGCATGCATGTGTCATTTATTAGAAAGTAACACCGCCAACTACTGGTCTGTCAGGTAAACTGCAGCTTTTTTGTGTTTTTTTTTTTTTTTTTCAGGGATCTTTGTGCAGGATGTTTATCGAAACGTTATCAACTGAACTTGGAACATTTTTGAAAACACAAAAAAGATTTCCTATTCAGTGGATTGTTCTGGTCTTATATTGATTCTTTAACAGTTTTAAAGTCTCCATAAGAGGATTTAACAGCATCATAAATGAGGTGTAAAACATGTGAAGGGTCTTGTAAGACAGAGCATCTTGGAAAACTCTGCTGCATGACCGTTAATAAAAGGATGTGATGGCGTGTCTTTGATGTCACTGATCACATGATGAGACTTGAACACACAGTTAACAGTGACTGCGTGTTCTGACTCATCTCGTGTGTTTGAACAGTCGATAAGGATGCTCACACACTCACGCAGAACGATAGAGAGAGAGAGAGAGAGAGAGAGGTGTTCACGTCCTTCAGGCATTCTGCCAGGGCCACAGACTCAAACAGCCAATCAGCTGCCAGGTGACACAGAGGGTGGTGGGCAGGCGGCCAATCAAGGCAGAGTTTAGTGAGCGCCTACAGGAGCGGCTCATCTGGTCTGACTGGATTCTCTCTCTGACAAGACGCCCGCTGCTTTCCTCTTCTTCTCTCACTTCCTTTTTTGTTGCAGTCACTGAGTGCTGACTCCGCCCCCTTCACTTTTTCTCTCCTCCATTCTCTTAATCCTCGGCTCTGTCCATGCGGTATCTGTGTGGATTGTGAAATATTGAAATCAAGCACCATTTCCTGTAAATGAGTGTGAAGTCTCTCCTACTCTCCTCTTCTCTCGTCTCCTTTCCTCCTTTGTTTTCTCTCATCATTTGCCATCATATCTTGTTTCCACCTCCCCTCTCTTGATTCCTATTCCTAAATGGATTCATTTTCCTCGTGCTGTGTGCTCTCCTGTATCCTTTATTCCTCTCTCCTACCCTTTCTCCTTCATTATCTCCTTGCTTGTTTTCTCCCCTCCCATTTCATCTCCTTGTGACCTCTCCTTGTATGTCTCCTGCTATGTTGCACCCTTTCTTCTCTTGTTTCATTTTCCCCTTATTTCCTCTACTGTCATCCATTCCCTCTCACCTTTTACCTCTCCTCCTCTCTTGTTTCCTTTCCTTCTTTCTCTCCGCATCTGTAGTTTCTTCTGTTAACTTTTCACCTTTTCTCTCTTGTTGCATCTCCTTTCCTTTCCTTGCTTCCTCTCCCCTCCCTTGTCTCCTCCAGGCTCTCTACACTTGTTCTTGCCTGTCAACCAAAACCAGAGCAGCATTCTTCAACGCACACACACACACACACACACACACACACACACACACACACACACACACACACACACACACACACACACACACACACACACACATTCCTCATCCTGCTCGGCGGGTTATTTTTACCGCCAGTAATGTTACAGGCGCTCTGATGGCCGCCGGCCTGCTTTCACACTTGGAAGCATCTTTTCATCCACACGCCGTTCTCAGGTTCTGCACCGTCATTCCTCCTGTTTATTCCCAGTTAACCCAGTTACACTGTAACAGACACTAACCAGCACTCACCGACACCACTGCTGGTTAATGTTTCATGACTTGTGAATCCTAGTTAGACTTCTTGAAAAACTTGGAAGGCCGCACAAACAGAAGAACGACACTTGAACCGAGTGTTTGTTAACTGCACATTTGATCAGTTCTTTATGTCATTGTGTGATTATTTGAAATGATGCTTCCTTTTTGAAATCAGCCTCCTCTTCCAGCAAAGTTAGATTTTTTTTTTTGTGGGCTTTAAATTAGAGATAGGACAGTGGATAGAGTCATAAATCAGAGAGACTGGGGAGTGATATGTGGGGAAGGAGTCACAGATTGGATTCTAACCCGGGCCGCACGCCTCGAGGACCACAGCCTCCGCGCATGGGACTCTTGTAATTTATCTTTGCAAGTCTAATCCATTATCAAGACATTAGCAGCTCTTTCTATCAGATTTAGCGCCGCTTTAAGCTGCATCTGGAGCCTTTTAGCGCTCCAAAGCTACAAAACAATGCAACAGGCCCCGTCAGAACAAAGCTAAAGTGAGTTAGCAAGGGCTAGTTTATTAGCTGCTGGCTTAGCGGGAGCTTTGTGTGGTGGAGGGAGAACATGGTGATAAACCCTGGGTTAGGTGGGAGCGGTGGCACCTCCCTGTATCAGCTTACACCTCCTCTATCTCCCACAACACTGACGACAGCACGTCAGCGGCGGACACGGAAAAGGTTTTTAAGCTCCTGATTCAAGACACAGGGGACCATGCTTATTATATTTAAAGTGTTAAGATTGAAGATACAATTCTGGACAACAGGGAGCGCAATTAGATACAGTTTTGAATTATTAATGCTTTATTTGGACATTTCTGACATTTTCCTCCCTCCTCTTTTATCCATCACCTCATTCCTCCTCTTCATCTCTCTCCTCCTCTCTCCCTCCATCCTCAGTTACCTCCTAATTAGTCTTACCAACCCTCTAAGCTCTTAATCTTTCTCTGTTTTCCATCCCCCTCTCTCTCTCTCTCTCTCCTCCTCATCCATCCATCATCCCTCTATCTCTCATCCATCTATCCATCCTTCTGTAAATACTTCCACAATGCTTTGCAGCCTGTTGCATCTCCCCATCCTGCCACCGTCTCTTTTAACTTCTTTCCCGTTACATTTTTTTTGTCTCTTCCTCCTTCCTTCCGCCATCCATCCCTCCCTCCCTCCCTCCGTCAGTTTGTTCAGTCTAACAGCAGCAGCAGATTATCGTCTTTGTGCAGCACTGATGCTCAGCCCCCCCCCCCACACACACACTCGTCACGTCTCCATCAGGAGCTCCACGCTGTCTTTAGCTCAGCTTAGCTCCTGTTTACACTTCACATCACCTTTTGTCTCTTCTTCTCCTTTTCAGCTGTCGTACTAACACAACACAGCATTTACCTCATTTTTTTTTTAAAACAACATAAACCACGCTGACCTTTTCTTTAAGACATCAAACTTTTTTGCGTCTTTCTTCTCCAGTACATTGGCATTAATTGAGATTTGAAAACAATATTTATTTAATATAAAACGCGCAGGGCAGGCTTTGTAGTTTTCTGAAGGACTATGAACTTATGCCCGAACAATATGGGATAAATTCAAACCTTAAGCAACATCATCCAGAAGAGGAATAAATCACTTATTAACAGTTTAACACAAGCTAAAGTGGACTTTTGTTCTTTTGTATTTCACACCACATTCCTGTTCAAATGACTATGCAAAGGTTCTAAGGCTGCAAAGATATGGTATAACATATTCTATAAACACATACAGCAGCAAGAATATTATAAGAATCAGCCCCTTAAGGAAGGTGCAATGCTGCGTTTGCAAATGTTAAAGCAAGTTTACCCAATTGCTGCAGAATCCCTGCAGTTTTGTCCAGTCACCACAACTTTGAACACAAATGTGATTCATCACCTTGTGTTATCATTGTGTTTATTCTAAAATATATTTTTAGTTATTGTCAGTGTTTCTGACAATTATCAAATGCTTTCTTCCTTTATTACGAATCTGCAGGGTCATAACTACACACCTGGTAGTTTGATTTCTCTTCTCCGGCACTAAGACACACTTTTCATCACGTATCACTTTCTGTTGTCAGCATTAGCCCGTACAACACCTTCTGAAAGAGTCATGTTTCGTCTCTTCATAGATACTTTAACCTTAAAAAGGTATAAAAACTAAAATTTGTTTTTATTAAAAAAAAAGCTATAGTTCATTTCTTTTACACTCTTTTTTGTTTGTTTTTATCTGACTTTGCCCCACTTACAGCAGATAGCAGGTATCTTTGTGTTACCCATGATGCACTGGGACACAGTTTGTGTTTCTGCTTGTACACTAACCGTTATCTTACCGCAGTGATAATATCAACACAAACTACCGGTGACCTCTGTACGTTAACAGCAGGGATTCATTGTGTGTGTGTGTGTGTGTGTGTGTGTGTGTGTGTGTGTGTGTGTGTGTGTGTGTGTGTGTGTGTGTGTGTGTGTGTTTACATTTGATGTTCAGATTGTGTGTGTGTGTGTGTTTACATTTGATGTTCAGATTGTGTGTGTATTAGTATGATGCTTCCCTTTGCATTGCACGCTACATTTTTTATGTTGTTTATATGAACTGTGTGTAATTCTTTGTGATAGGTGTTTGTGTTTGTGTTTGTGTGTGTCACTGACTGTCTCTCTGTGCTCTCCCCCTGCAGTGTGAGCAGAGGTTGCAGCAACACACACACAACAAACCCCGCCCCCTCCCGCCCCGCCCTTCGAGACACGAGCGAACGAACGAACGTTGCTTTACGAAAAAAAAAGGACGGGTAAATATGCTCCTCCCTCCTTCCATCCATCCATCCATCCATCCATCCATCCATCAAGCCCTCCATCCTTTTTTTCTGCCGGCTGTCGAAAAAAAAAAAAAAAAAACCTCATCGCTCTGCCTGCCGCGCTTTCTTTCTTTTTTTCATTTTTCTTTTTTTCATTTTTCTTTCTTTCATTTTTCTTTCTTTCTTTTTCTTATCTTTCATTTTTCTTTCTTTCTTTCTTTCTTTTTCTTATCTTTCATTTTTCTTTTTCTTTCATTTTTCTTTCTTTCACTTTTCTTTCTTTCTTTCACGCCTTGCTTCTGTTACACCATCCCCATATTTTCGTTCTTTACGCAGCATGGCCGTCATCCCTCCATCACCGCTCCTTTGATCCCCTTTTTCATAATTTTCGAAAAACTCTGACCATCTTCCATCCGTTTCAACAAAAATCTCCTACACACACACACACACACACACACACACACACACACACACACCTGTAAACGCTGCATCACCTGCCGCTTCCTCGCTGCTTTCTGCTCCTGATATCTCCTGTCTAAATGAACATGAACAATCATGTCATCATTATGTCAGTGTGGCTCCATCTGTTCCTTTAAATGAGCTGCTGTATGCTTCTATTTGCTCTTTTCTCTGATTATTGTCTTTTTATTGGTTCTTATGTTCTATTTCATGTTTGCAGAAGATCATACCTTGTCATTTTCTGTTGACTGCTTCGTTTGACTGCAGTTTGCAAGTGGAATCCAGCGATTTAAAAAATGAATTAATTGACAGCTCTAGCTTTTTTTTATTACTTTAGAACAATACATGTAAGTCAGCATAATATAAACATTTAATAAGTATGGGTTATGTTTTTTACACAAGTGTTCCCATGTTATGAGAACACATGTTAGCATTTTGAGAACAAATTAAAAACATTTTTAACAGAAAATAAGAAACAAAAGTCATGAAAATAGAATAACACATCATAAAGTTGTTTTGTTAGAAATGATCTGTTGGACACAACTTTGAACACAAAGTACAAAGTAAGGAGAGGTCAGCTGGGACAGTACACACTGACTGAATGTGTGTGTGTTTGTTCATCTGAGGGAGACAGAGCGAGTTAAGGCATCTGCATCCTGATTGGCTGAGAGCTGGCAGACATTTTCCACAGTCAGGCTGTTCAGTGGTTGGCTGAGACTCTCCCCTCCCCCCTCTGCCTCTTGGCTCTGGTATGCCGTACAGTAGAGCTGGCACACCGTTGATGCTATCTCAACACTTTATCACGTCGGGTCTAAACTCCACATCACAAACACACACTCACTCACGCACACACAGCAGTCAATCTGTAACCCCGCTGCAGGGTAGAAAACTCTCTCTCTATCTCTCTCTCTCTCACACACGCGCACACGCGCACACACAACACACACACACACACACACACTAACAGGAAAGTAAGGAAGAGCCTGAAAGACAAGACGATGCAAGAGAGAAGAGGGAGCAGGAGGAGGGGAAGGAGAGGATGAGCAGAGTGAGAGTCGCACTGTTTCCTTTTGCAACAAAGTTCTGGGTTACATTTTTTGCAAAAAGTGAAAAGCAATGCAGGATTTGATGCAATGCATGGCCAATAGTATGTGGAAACCCCTGCCAACTTGCTTGAACAGTTACAACACAAAAGTTACAATCTGGGAGGTATCCAATAAATATCCAAACCTGCAAATACAGTTTATCACCACACAGGATGCTAAAGAGCACAAAACAGAAGCTTTCAGGATTGCTACTTAGAGGTTGTTGCTAATTTGTGCTCATCCTGCAATCAGATCAGAAACAGTTGATGGCTGGATTGGTTGCAGAGAGAAAACTATTTAGTAACGATTTCAAAAAGCATGTGAAAAAAATCAGAGTTGTGTGCTGATTTGACCCCTTTCTCTGCCTTTTAGTAAAAAAAAAATAAAATAAAGAAATTCTGTTCATTAACCATTTAGTTATTTAAAAATAAATCTGCTAGATTTTTCTGTATAAACTTTAAAGTTTCGATGCTAAACAGAAAAATCGTTTTCAGATATTTACTTAATAAAGTCAATCCCAAAATTGCATAAAGTCTTTAAACTCTTAGTCTATAGCCTTCTTTCAACTTTGTGTTGACCGTTTGTTTCAGAGCCCCCATACCAGTGCACAAATCCAGCTAGCGAACAAATGATTTTCCCAGTTTGGTGTGTTAGAAACCAGGCATCATCAGTGTTAATGGTCATCTGGCTGAATGGAAGGTGTCCACTTACTTTTGGCCATGTTGTGTGTGTGTGTGTGTGTGTGTGTGTGCATGTATCTGCATTGGGATATTCTGCGTTCAGCTTTGTGAGTGTGTGTCAACAAGTACAGGCAAAGTACTGCAGCGTGAGGAGTGGAGGAAGGAGGGAAGTCAGGAGAGGTGGAGGATGGGCAATGGCAGCTCAGTGTTAGGTGGGGGGGGGGGGGGGGGTGTTCAGTGAGAAAGAGAGCGAGAATGCCCATCAATCTCTCTCGCCCTGAACACACTCGCACATGGGGAAGCAGCGAAGCACTCTCTTGTGACTCCAGTGAGTGTGAGCTTCCTGTTGTGCTCAACACACAGAGAGAGAGAGAGAGAGAGAGAGAGAGAGATTCTTTCGGTTTCTTTAGCCTCTCAGAAAGTTTGGGGACGTGCTTTATCATCCTGCAGCATCAGCATCAGGAGTTTTTCAAATAAATTTCAACAAGGTGTTATTTTCTGGATTTTAAAAAATCATTTTGGCCTATGCTCAACATGTTGAACACAGGATAAAGGACTCCTCTAGATACTGTCCCATTTGTGATTAATTTACTTAATTTAACTTTTTTTATAAATAGTTTTATTTACTCCCCTTCATTTACGCATTCACTGAATTTGAAGCAGCCATTTAAGGAGTGAAAAGTAATTGGATGAACATGCTGCAGCTGAAATGTTGATCAGGGTGACTTTAGCCAATCATCTCCCATCCAACACCATTTGAGCAAACATAGCTAAATGTAAATATATTTTCTTTTTAGCTTTACATACACGTACATTTTCTTAATTTGAGTTTATGCCAGTATGGTACAAAGTTGTATACCTAATAGCAATACATCAGAATTGTTTTCTTACTCAACAAAAAAAACATTTCCATATCAATGGTTTCACATTAATTAAATCAACTCTTAACTTAGTCACACGTGTGTCATTGTGGTTTAAAAGAAAGCCAAAAATACCGTTGCTGCCGTTGAAGCGTGTGCTGACAGAGCCTCAATGTATGTTTTAAGAAATGTTGACTGGAATCTGGTTTTCCCTGTGTGTCTTTGGTGCGTTGTTCTGTATGTGTGTGAGGCCATTCAGAATGAGATGAAAAGATGTAGCGATGGAGACGGAGCGACAGTTAGGAAGAGGTAATAAATAGCCAACATATGGTCACTGGATCCTATCCTCCCCCCCGCCCCGCTCCTCTATCTCCCCCATACATCCTTCCATCCCTCACCCTGTGTCTCTACAGCTAAACACAGACTGTTAGCTGACACCATCGAGGGCCCATGTACAAATATCCCATCCTCGCAAAAAGAGTGATATAAATATAAATAAAGAAGGGGGAGAAAAAAGAGGGAGAGTTAAAGGAGAAAAAAGAGTTGAGGATGAGTCCTGTGGGGCTGTTTGCTTTCTACAGCAGGTGTCACTTTTGTCAGTTTGCCTCTGGCTCTCTGCCTGTGGGGCTGTAAAAGATGCTAGTGGGTTAACCCAGTGCTGCGAATGTTTGTAAGCTTCCAACAGAGCAGTGTGCTCAGGTACTCCGGTAAAGATGAAATAAACTTGTTTAGTAAAGTATTATCATCGTTTTGTGTCATCGTCATAACTACACAAGGTTTAACTGACTAGCATGATTGAGCTAACGGAAAAGAGCTGATCCACTGCTGTGTCAGACTGTCATTTAGGAGTTCATCCTGTTACACATTTTCTAAAATGTAGACATTGACTAGAAGGAAAAGTGATCCTTTTAAGTTATTGAAAGTGAAAAAATGATATTTGAATCGCCGTTCTCATCTAGGTGCTAGTCGGAACAGCATGGTAAAGCTAACGGAGAAAAGCTGAGTCACTGCTAAAGTTGTCCATGGCAAATTTTTACTCTGGTCCATATGTTACACATTCAATGTGTTTTATATAATTAAGGACCCCTACCTTACTACTGTATCATCTTAAAATAGCGTATAAGAATTGTATTGAACAATGCTAACGGGTAATATTTGTGTTAAAATAGTAAAAAGACGCAAGTTACAGTAACTAGCAGGGAGTGAGCTATGCCTCTTCTTTTATTTTATTACTAAAAATGCATAAAGTTTCTGTGCTAGTGTATTAGCTTATTTCAAATGATGCCAGTTAAGCCTTCCTGTTAGCATAATTTAGCTCATTAAAATGTAGCGGACTCGAGACATATTCTGAGCATCAGTATGCTAAAAATGCTAACTTAAGGTTTATGGATTTGATACTAATGTTGACCGTAGTGCTAATACTTAGCTTCCGAGGGCAAAGTAGCCTGCAGATAAACTACAGAAGACTTTTGTAAAATGTATTTTCAGCTTTATTGTTCGTTAAGAGATGAAATAAGAATAAAATATTTTTTGACGAGAATAGTCATCCATGATCAAGAGGCTGATGTTGATTTAGTTTGTACTCTTGAGTTAAGTGACCTTAACTTGAAACACGGCCATGCAGAGACTCTGCTGTCCAGATTTTATGTCCCAGCTGTCATGTCAGATGAAGGGAGGCAGGGACGTCAAGGATTTATGGGGCTCAGGTGACGGGAAACTTTTGGACTCACCCTTCTATCCCACACGTCTATCTCATCATCCATCCATCCCCCACTGTCCCTCCTCCTCCTCCTCCTCCTCCTCCTCCTCTGTAATGTCTGTCAGTGGGTTACATCTTCACACAGGTGCCACACACAGCAGGAGGTCTATGTCGTGAAATCGTTGACCTCAGTGTGACTTAAAGCAAAGCATGAGAATGGAAACTGCTTCTGTTGTTGTTCTGTTTGGGAAACCTAATAAAAAAACAACTGGTAACAGGCTAAACAACTTTTTAAAATGAGAAACAAACCTAAGAAGGACAGAGAGACACCTTACTCTGCACAAATAACGAGTATCAAACAGAGGGTCAAATCTTAAGAAGGTCCCATACATACTTCACCTCAATTTCCATCCATTTAAATCTTGTTTTTTTACTTATTTAAAATTGACTCTTTACTGCCAAAATGTTGAGAGTTTCAAAGTTTTTAGGTTTGTAATGTAGCCTACTCTTGATTCTAAAGCTGAAACAGGCGGTCCAATCACAGAATTATCCGGTAACAATTTTAGAATATTTGTCCAAAAATATCAGAAAAAATGAACATCATACTAACAAACATATTTGTACTTCTTTTATAGCTGTTTTGAGGCTTGATTTAAAATTGCCATATAAATAAAAGCTTCAATTATTATTATTTTTATATTCAATTTCAAATCAGACCAAATAGCCCACTTTTACTTGATAGGTAAGAAAACAATCAAATTTTACAATTTTAAAAGTTGGATTCAGACACTTTTCTTTTTTCACATGAATCTAATTTAACTGAAAACTGAAAGAGCAAAAGTATTTAGTAAGTAATCAGGTAAAAGTTGTACTCGAGTCATTTATAATCCAGCCTGGAAGTTGTGAAACATCAAGTATAGATTCAGTTGGTTCAAGCTTCATCAAACTGCATGTATCCATGGCAACATTAATCTGGCTCTACTTCCTAATACATCCAAGTAAACACCCGTTTAACTGACTTGAAAATTACTTTAAAGACTGGATGACAACCCAGGTGTTGTCTTCTTTAGGTAAGTAGCCATGGTTTTAAGGACTTTATATCAAATTCAGCTTTTATTTTCATAAATTTCGATTTCTCTTGTTATTTCTATCTAATACAAACAGATGGGAATGATCCATGGCTTGTTCAATGGATTAGTTATGTTGGGGTTAGAATACATCCCTTAAAGTTAAATTGATTAAGTACAAACCTGCAAGGCATCCATGCTTGTTTGGTTTTACTTTGCAAAAGCTCTATATATATCACAGTTTTAGGATTCTGTGGTAGGTTTCTGTGATGAAAGTGCTGGGTAAGTTACTTTTTTCCATGAACTTGTATGAAAGCTGGCCTTTCAGTCTATTTTCCTGCAGTGAAAGTCAAAATATATTGACTTTTTTAGGTTTTTCTCCATCCTTTCATCCATCTAAAGCACTGCGGCGGCCATGTTGTCAGGTCTTTTCTAAAAGAGAGTCTCCACATGTGTTTAGGAAGTTAAATGAGGCAGAGAGGAGGAGGAGGAGGAGGAGGAGGAGGAGGGGGGGGGGGGGGGGGGAGTGATGAAGTTAGAGAGAAAGGGAGGGATAAATGGAGCAACAGTCTTTGTTTGCAGCACTTTGGCACAGAGAGACAACTTTTCCATCACTCACACAGATAGACCGTTTACTCCCCGGCTCCCACATGGTGACCTTTTTTCTGCTTTTGCATGGATGTGAAAGAATGTCAGGATGTCAGCGCTCTGTGTGTGCGTTTGTGTGCGCACATGTGTGTGTGTGTGTGTCAAAGCTAGTGTGAGAATGACGGCTAGGAGCAGATGCAGTAACATCAGCTATCACACACACACACTCAGTGTATTCATCCACAGACTCATGTTTAACTACGTTGGACTATAGGGTTGTCATGATAGCCGAGATTTTTAAACTTGGATACTGTATGTAGTGGCTGGTTGGGTGTACAACATTGACTTTATTTAACGATGCACAACACATCTCTACCCCCTCCTGTTCTACAAAAATGAAACTTAAGTTTTCCTCGTGACGCTGAATACACATTTAGAGTCAGAGTGTGAGTAGAAGGGATTGGCTGGTGGAGCCGCAGCATTAACCCCCATTAGCCCCTTTCTCTTACTAAAAAAACACATTAAACTTTGTGATGAAAAGTCAAAGGGGGGGAGGGGGGTCCAAATGTTTTGGCATCATTTTTGTAGAGTTGTCATACGGCCTTTTCTTTTACTTGTGGCCTTGTTCACTCATCTTCTCTTCTCCCTTTTTCCTTCCTGTCCTCCATCCTTTTTTAACACTTCTAATCCTCTCTCTTCCCCTCCTTTTCCTTCCCTTCTCTCTATCCAACACCCCTCCTCCTCCTCCTCCTCCTCCTCCTCCTCCTCCCTCTCCTCCACTCCTTGTAGCCGTCTGTCGCGTAGTCTTTCAACAGGCTGTAAAAAGTGCTGCAGGAGCACTTCATCAGCCAATCACAATGTGTGCTGAAGACAGATGATGCTAATGTAAAAAACAATCCAGGGCTAAGCTGTGTGTGTGTGTGTGTGTGTGTGTGTGTGTGTGTGTGTGTGTGTGTGTGTGTGTGTGTGTGTGTGTGTGTGTGTGTGTGTGTGTGTGTGTGTGTGTGTGTGTGTGTGTGTGTGTGTGTGTGTGTGTGTGTGTGTGTGTGTGTGTGTGTGTGTGTGTGTGTGTGTGTGTGTGTGTGTGTGTGTGTGTGTGTGTGTGTGTGCACCTGCCACAACCATGTTACAGTTTGTCATGTAAGAGCAGTGATACAAGGAGAGGTCATTGGAAACGCTACACACACACACACTCACACACACTCTCACAAACTGCCAGTTGTCACCAGTCACTCGCAGAGCTCCACTCATCCTCTCCTCATCTCTTCTTTCTTCTCCTCCATCTTGCTTTTTGAAACTGGAACTGGAGTAAGATTATGGATGATTAAACTAGATTTAATACTTTCATACGCTCTGTGTTAAGTCTAGTTAAAACTTTATTGATCCCTGTTGAAAGACAAAACAGCAGAAAAAAAGAGTGAACAAAACAAGAGAACAACTGAAAACAAAGAAATGAATTCACTGAAATGTATCTCTTTGCAGTTCTCAGCTTTGTTTTATTTGTGAATTCATGAATATAAATAAATAACAAATAGCTATTCCAAATATAGATGTATTTTTTTTTATTACTTTATTTATTTTGACAAAGTGCTTCTTTCGTTGTTCGAGACATTTTTAGAGTTGAGAGCTTTGTTTGTATTTAGTTTAGTTTAAAGGTTGTCAACAGTTAAGTGCTTTAGGCAGCTTTAAAGTTAAAATAATGTCTGCATCTTCTGTAAGATGGAATCCTGGTACATCTACATCTTAATTGCATAACTTCTGTTTTAGCGCTCGTACCAAACCCCATTCACTTTTTGAATACTTTAAGATCTCTCTCTCTCTCTATATGTGATCTCTGCTTCTCTCTCATTCTTCTCTTTTTCCTTTGAACGTGGAATGTCAAACACACGCTCCCACCCTACAACACACACACTCACACACACGTGTAGACACACACATAAGGCCTCTGTCAGAGCTGGAGGAGGAAGTGGCGAGCTCTGGAGTGCTTCTTCCTGTGGGGGCTGCCAAACAGGAAGCCGTAATTAGCTCTCTTATTCTACTTCTCCTCCTCCTGGGGCAAAAAAAAAAAACTCATCTTCATTCCTCCTTTTCATCCACATTCCCCCTCTATCCCTTCTTAATCATCTAAAAACTTAAAATTCTGACTTTTTCTTCAAATGAATCTGGTCTCATCACTTTTACATGTCTTTCCTCTGCTGTGTCACACTTTCATCTTTGTTTGTATTGTCAGAATCAATCAGAAAACCAAGAGAAGTCACTGAGGATACTGTTTAGAAAGAGGCTTTTTAAAGTGACAGAAGCCTTAAATTAGTCAAAACATACTTCCTGTCTCCTTTATCTTTCACTTTGTGTCTTTAAACTGTTATATTTAAACTCTTTCCATCCATTTCCTGTGCTAAGTCATCCAAAACCTTTTATTTACAAACTTTCTAATTTCATGAATGCACTTCTGCAGCATTTATAATGTGTTAATAAAACTTGTGAAACCAGAGAGCAGTGTGGGATATTAACCCGAGCCTGCAGCCCTCATTCAGAGGGCCTGAGCTATTCTGAGTTAGCCCTCTCCCTTCACACACCAGACTCCATTGAAAAATCTGCCCGTTTAACGTGTCCTCATTTGACATCTAGTAGCACCAAGTAGAGGATGATTTTCAAGACCTTTTAAAGATTAACCAAGAGGCAGAACAATCTTAATTTAATGGATTACTTATATAAGGTTATACATTGAGAAATCTTTGACATAAAGTGTTAAAAAAAAGTTTGTAACATGTTTTAATCACAGCTGCATGGAGTGATTGATTCTTTGTCAAGTTATCAATAATTGCCAATTGTTCCAGCATAAATGTGATAGTTCAGTTTTTCTCCCAGATCTGGACCGCCATCTTTGTGAAACACTGACGTTTTTCTCGTTTGCATGGAAATCTTTTTGCACCATAGAAGTAATCGATGAATAGACAAATTGATGAACAACGACAAAAATTGTCTCTTTTCTTATATTTCAGCAGTCATGGAAAACTCCAACGAGGAGCAAAGAGCAGAGAAAAACGAGGAGGGGGAGTCGGAGACGAAGGAGGAAAAGACTCACAGTAACCTTAAAGGTACGCACATTTCCTCATTTGAAATTGACGACATTAAGCCAAAGAAATGACCTCAATTGCAACCTAAACTTTTATGATACAGCGATCAACGGGGTGACGGAGGAGGCAGCGAGTGCAGGAGAGCAGCTACAGAACGGAGACCGAGGAGGAGGAGACGGAGAAGGAGGAGGAGGAGGAGGGATCATGGGAGCTGAAGGAGGAGGAGACCTGTCCTCCATCAACGCCATGATGTCAGCAGTGATGTCAGCAGCAGGGACCATCAACGGCGGAGGAGACGGAGAAGGAGGGAGTGGAGTCACCTCAGCCAACTCCTCCGCCGGACCCTCACCAAGGTGAAGAACACATACCGCTGTTTTTATTTATTTCATAAAAGCCTACAAATACTTTCCAGCTTCTGCCTCGATTTCTAAATTATAAAATATTTCCAAAAATATTTTGGAGGGTAAAATCAGGAAAAAAAAAGTGATAATGTCAGTTTTGGTCATGAAAGGAGAGTTGATTCAGTTGATTAAAAATCTGAATGTCTGTGTTATAGATCAAATCTTTCCAATCATTTCAACATCTAATTAATGCAGGAAGATGCCACAATCAGCCTTCAAGGATATAAAATATGATGACATTAATAAAGAGTAGCTAATTAAACAAAAAAATAAAAACTATATTCTCTTTTTGGATCGACACAAAAAATATGTGTTCAAGCTGACATCGTCATGGCAATGCTAACGCTTCCTGTTTCTCTGTTTTAAGCCCCTCCCCCAGCAAGTCGCTCACTGCAGCGATGAGAGCCCCTCCTAGCCGCAACGCACGACGCACCCAGGTACATAAACAAAAATACAATAATACATACTTTTATGTTCTTAACATTTATGACATTTTCTTTTCCTATCCCCTCTCTAATTATCCCCTCCTTGCCTCCTCTTTTTGTCCTCCTCTCGCGTCCTTACTCTCCTTATTTACTCTCTCTTTCCCCACTTGTTTTGTCCTTTCCAGTTTACCTCTTCCTCTCATTTTACCCATTCCTCTCCTCTCCTTATTAACTTTCCTTGTGTTCTCCCCTTGTCTTCCTCTTCTCTTCCTTACTAACTACTCCTCCCCCTTTTGTCCTTTTTCTATTTACCTCCTCTTGTACCTTTCCTCTTCTCTCCTAGCATCCTCTCCTTGTCTCCTCTCCTTGTCTTCCTCTCATCTCCTTATCTACACATTTTCCACTTCTTTATCCCAATTTATTTTCCTCTCTTTTTTTTCTTCTTGTACTCTTTCATTTTCTTTTCTTCTCTCATTTTCCTTGATTCCTCTTTCCTACTTATTTTGACTCCTTAACTCCTCCTTTCTTCTCATAATTTCTTTCCTCTTTGCTCCTCGCTTCATTTTTGCCTCATCATTGTGGTACATTTTCCCCTCTTGCCTCCCACCATGCACTGCAGCATTCCACATCTCTTCATCACTTCCTTTAGCTCAAACAGGAAAAGAGGAAGTGCTGCTTCCCTGCTAAGTGTGTGTGTGTGTAACTGTGAATGTGAATGTGTTTGTGTGTGTGTGTGTGTGTGTGTGTGTGTGTGTGTTGTTGTATATGTGTGTGTGCTTTAAATTATAGAGATTGTTTTCCCATACTTTCCTCACATAATGACCAGTGCAGAACAACGTGTTTATGTTTAAGAAACAGGGTTCTCTCACATGATTGGTCAGCTGAAATCATGTTAAACTGAAGTCAGTAGTGTAACTTTAAACTGTTAAGCTTTAAAGGAAAAGTCCCCTGTTTCTGTGTCTATTTATTGTTGTCAAATTTCAAAACACAAAAGGTAGTAGTCTAGTATTTTTATTGGCGGATGAATCCAAATTTGTTCCTCTGCTGAGCATTTGAGACAGCAGGATGGTGTGTATAGGATTAGGTCATACAGCCTGTGTGTTTATTGTAAAGAAGGAACAACAGTGTGTCTCATTTATGTGTTTTTAATGTGCAGCGATGGAGCCCTGTGGCCCAGAGGCACATTTTGAATAACATTTGTCTGGTTATATACAGTATTTTGTTTTTTTTTGTAACAGGACACCAAAGACGAAAGCTCAGCTTTTATATGTCCGCTGTGTGACAAGAACTGTCAATCACAACACCAGCTCACCATGCACATTAGACAGGTATGTAAGAACTGTACTAAAGTTGTCAACAGTTTTCATATTTTTCGTTACAGAGGGTTAAAAAATATACAGTGAACAATATTCTGTGAGAAAAAGAGGTAGCACAAAGGTCATAAATGATGTACCTCTTAAACTTGAACTGTTTTTGTAGGGATTAGGCCACTGTCATGCCTGCGTTACGTAGTCGTGTCGGCGGTGGTTCTTCTTCTGTGGTGGCTGTAAAGTGACATTCTTACCTCTCTGCAGCACAATGCAGACGCCGGAGCGTCGGATCACTCCTGCAGCATCTGTGGGAAGTGCCTGAGCTCGGCCTCGTCGCTGGACAGGCACATGCTGGTCCACAGCGGGGAGAGACCCTACAAATGTAACGTCTGTGGACAGACCTTCACCACCAACGGCAACATGCACAGGTGCGCACACGCACACACAAATAAACACATACAAGTGTAAACGTACTTTGTTCATCCAGAGCAACAATCATGACCCTGTGGTTTTTTTAATACAAAGCTGCATCATTTGGCTTCTGAGGCGTTTTTAGGAAGGATGTTGTGTGATGTTCTGTGATTTTGCAGTTCCTAGAGTGGCCACTAGAGGCTGTCTCCTGCAGTGAGCCAAACCCCATAGAGCCGCATGTTAAAATGTCCAACTTTACAGCAGAAATGAACATGTTTCCAGCCTGATACAAAAACAGTTTCTCTCTTAATGACAACTGTAAGGACAGAATTTTTTGTTTACATCATAGAAGGCTTAAAGTGATGTAGAATTAGGGGCGTGGCCTCTTTTAGTGACAGGTGGGAGCTGCTAGGTGTCAACTCAGCCAATTCAGTCATTGGACTTAGCCTCTTGCGATGCATGTA
The DNA here is from genome assembly GCF_963930695.1 of Labrus bergylta. NCBI lineage: Eukaryota > Metazoa > Chordata > Actinopteri > Labriformes > Labridae > Labrus > Labrus bergylta. The sequence continues at coordinate 9,441,082 of NC_089214.1, read as the reverse complement.
TGTATATGGTTATTTCTCGCTTCATCAAAAATAAGATGGCAATGTCCAAAATGCCAAACAAAATAAAAAAGATTTTTGCTACAAGTTGGAAAAAAAAAAACCCACACAGTGACTTCATTACTGGTCATTAATCCCTAAATTTTGTAAACAAGAACAAATGAAAAAACACACAAATTATTGCACACAGACTGCCTGTACGTTAGTGTGTAACAACTGAAAACACACACCCACACACACACAATCACAATCACACTCGCACACACTCATGCGTAACCTCAGGCAGAGGAAGTAAGCGTTTAACCCAGTCCCAAGTCAACCATGATGGGAGCACAAAACCCAAACTGGTCCTGACTCTGTGTACTGCTATGTGTGTGTGTTGGGGTGTGGGTAGCACAGGAAATGGGAAGACAACTTTAAACTATCCATCACACACACACACACACACACACACACACACACACACACACACACACACACACACACACACACACACACACAGAACAACGCCCAGTCATTTATTATCAGTGAAGTCCAGCCTCTACCGTCAGACTCAACTGTCCCTAAAGTCATTTGTGTGTGTGTGTGTGTGTGTGTGCTGTTAACCTACATCTTGAATCTTGTCTGACCTTCACTGACCTCTGCTTAAAACCTCACATGTATTAAAACAGACCAAATCTGACCAATCAAAGGAGAATTTATCACAAACAAACACATTGAAAACAACTGAAATTAGCAGAAAGAAAACCCCAAAAGTTTTTGCCTCAGACTCAGCAGCATGGTTTGTTTTATTTTCAAACAGAAGGAATGGTTTGAAACATGCAGCGTTTCAATGTTGGTTTGGGACAAAAAGGCGAATGTTTTGTGCTCTCTCAGACTCTCTCTTCTCTGTGATGGTATGAGGAGATGTGGGCAGGATGGAATGACTGTAGGCTGAGAGACAGAGATGTCACAGCAGTTTTCTTCCCAAGTTTGCCTCTGTGCTCTTCTCCTGTTTCCTGTTGTGTTACAATGAGTGTGTTTACATGGACTTTACTGCCCTGGTTATGAGTGGCTTATACTGTGGCTTAGCAATATTACAGGGACCTTTGTGTTAAAAGAAGATGCTGCTGAGGGAAATACATTTTCTTTTTAGACGCTTCTTCTTCTTCTTCTGCATTGTTCACCTGTTAGCTTCCTACTGCTGATCAGGTTGAGTAAAATGCTTTTTGCGAGCTTTTTTGTTTCTTTGTAAACGATCATACAAGAGTGCTGAGAGTGATTCAGAACAGTACAGTTGTAGTTCTGGTGCGTTTTTATCTTGGCTCTTTGCAGTTACATGACTCTCTCCTTTCCTTCGTCTCTGCTAAAAGACAAACTGAACTCACACTGATGGAAAAACACAACCTCCTGCAGGCCGCCGACGTTCTGGATGCTGATTTCCATCAACACACCCTGGAAACAGCTGCATCATTTTCCCACAATCCTGAGAACAATTAGGAATTCAAAACACAGACTGAGAAGAACTGCACCTTTTTAATTTTGTGATAATTCACAATACAAACTAGATAAAAGCAGAAATATATAGAGGGAGGAGACGAGTCAAGTCTACATGCGAGGCCTGAGTTCACACGCTGCTGTAGGAAAATAAAGAGGAGGCCTGTGTGGATGGAAAAGAGGAGCAGAGGGAGGGGAGGAATTCATTTTGCAGCAGAGCATCCTTTGAAATGTGAAACACGAGATTTTCCTACTCTTCAGACATGCAGAGAGGAAGATGAAGGGAGGGAGAAAAAGAGGGAGAGAGATGAGTTCGATGTAGGCGACGGACGGAAAGAGTCATGTGTGAAGAATTTCCAGCCTGGTTTGGCAAAATCTGAAATGTTTTGTTGCCTATTAAGGAGACGAATTTAGAGAAATTACGTAAAAACAAACAAAAAAAAAAGCTTGTGACCCAACAGGAGGAGAGGCATGTTGGAGGGAAACGTAATATGTGCTAAAAAAGAGAATCCATTCTGCAGGAAAGCATCACTGAAATGTGAAACTAGTTTTTCTGTTTTTTTTTTTCTGCAAGCACCCAAAGGCATCATGGTAGGAAGAGATGAATATTGGAACCAAGGCAAGGAGAGGAAAACCTCTAGGAAGGTAGCAGACAAAGAGAGGACACAACTTTTAACTTTTAACTTTTTCTGTCATTCATCAAATATAAAGTTATATTAAAGAAGTTATGATAAGAATTTTTCAAAACCTGTAAAAAAAAAAAAAAAAAAAAAAAAAAATTTAACTTCTGTGAGAGAAAACGATAAAAAGGGATTTCTGTTTGAGGTTTAATTTGCACAAATTTGTTATCTCATCTTGGCCAAATTTTAAAACTGTATAAAACTTAAAAATGACCAAAAACTCAAATTGTTACTTTTTCAGTTTTAAAGAGATAAATATTAAACGAAGAAGACACAGTAATGAATCCCAGATGTAGAGACGCAGAGAGCAGCATCACATGAGCCGGCTTCTCTCGGCCTCCCGGCTGCTCTGTTGTGAGGCCGCGGGGCCTGGTTGCCATGGCGAGGCATCCCATTAGCCTATTATGGGCTGGCAGCGGTATGTGAGCTTGGATTGGCTCTCTGTGTCTGCTGCAAATTTCAGCCGAGCGAGGAAGAGAGGAGCTGAGAAAGTTCAGCTCATCCCTCTGCCTCTCTGCACATCCTTCTTTCCTTTCCTCGATTCCTTTCCTATACTTCCTTCACTTTCTCAGAGGGAAATCCCTCCCCTCCCCTCCCCTCTCCTCTCGTCTGTTAGGTGTTAGACTCTGATTCCTGCTCAGATAACATGTGTCAGACTGTGAAGGCTGACTCAACAGCGCCCCTGTGGTGATGTAGAGGCACTGCAGGCAGGAGGTCAAACTAGTACATTGTGTTACTGCTCTGCTGTGTGTGTACTGCTACTTTTACTTATGCTACCACAGAGGATTGCAGTAGTAGTGAGTTGATTGGCTTATCAAGTCAAAAGAAGTTGATATTGTGGTGCATAATTCTGATTATTTATATTTATATTTATTTACAAGAAAACAACCCTTGGCTGCATGCCATCCCCCACTCTCTCCTCCCAACATTTACTGTCTCTCTTAAGCAGATAATGCAGAAATGACCTTTGCAGCAGACTGCTTATTCAGCAAAACATTTTAAATCAGGTTTTAATGAAAACAATTAAAATATATGTTATATATAACTCTGCAATCAAACATGTCATTTAAGCAGTTTAAACATGCAGAGTATAATAAAATACTCAGAGTAAAATAAAGAAGAAATAATAATAAAATAATCAAGAGTTGTTGTTTTGTGGCAGTGATTATGAAGAAAATCTTCAACTGACACGTTCTACAGTGGAAATCGATGGTTGCTCGGTACATTGTTTAGGAAAAAAACAGTTTCCAGTGTATTCAAATATAATTTCATCTCTTCCTCTCAAAAGAAACAGACTGTCTACAGCAATGCAGTACGGCCTCTGCTCTGCAACAAGAGTTAGTCAATTATTTTATTTGTCTTAGTGTTTGACAGACTCTTCGTTGAGGTGCACATACCTTTAGATGTCGAAGTAGTTCCAAATATCAACATATTTAACATTTTGTTCAACTTTTTTGACTTCTTCTACGACTAATACTTCTACTTTGAATATACTGCATTAATGCCATTTTTGCTTGTTAATTTGTGTTTGTGTGTTTGAGCAGCTGTTGTGCAGTCAAACACACACACACACACACACACACACACACACACACACACACACACACACATGCAGCAGGATTGTCTCTCTGCTGACTTTGCACATTTCCTGCTCTCTGATTGGTCAGTTTGGGGGTCACAGTACATTTTGGGCCAAGAAGACTTTGCTCCCTCAACATCCCGCCTCCTCCTCTTCCTCCTGTGATCTGATTGGTTATTAAGTAACTTCCTGTCAGCTGGTCTCAGGTCTGCCGACTGTCAGGACCTCTTATGGGTGTCCGGCCTGATGCCTGTTAGTTTATTAATAGCAGAATACATCCAATCCCACCTCCTCCTCCTCCTCTGTGTCACTTTTCCTCTCCTTTCCTCTCCTCTCCTCTCCTCTTCTGTCCTTTCCTTCTTGTGTCAACTTGCTTTTCCTCCTCCCCTATTGTCTATCCTTTTCTCCTTTCTTTCCTCTATCCTTACCTTCCTCCTCATCTTTTTCTTGCAAGTCCTTTCCTTTCATTCCATTTTCTTTCCCTCACTCCTCTCCTCCTGTGTCTTTCCCTTGCCTTGTCCCCTCTATCCTTTAATTTTCTCTGCCTCATTTTGTTTCCTTACATTTAATCTCATTTTTATCCTTATTTTCTTTCCCGTCCCTTCCTCTCTGTCTCTCCTCTCTTTTCCTTTTTTCCACCTCCTCTCATCTACTTAACTATTTAGCTTTCATCATCTCTTCCTCTTTTCTTTCCTTACTTCCTCTCCTTTCCCCCTCAGTGTGTCCTTCCATCCTCTCCACTCCTCTCCTCTCCTGTTTGAACTCCTGTAAACCGACACCTGTGCTAAGGCCACATGCTAGCTAGCCATGTGACCTTTATACTCACACTAAAATAGCAACACATGCTAACTGCCTGCACACTTTCTCACGCTTCTCCCAACACCTGAACCGAATCACATACTCTTACCAGACGATCACAAGAGTGCAGCAAACACACAATCTCCATCTTTCTTTCTTTCTTTGTGTCTTTTCTTTTTTTGTTACTTGTATATCTGTAGCTCTATTTCTTTTTCTTTTGTATTTTTTTTTGTTTCTCTTTCTTTCTTTCTTTCTGTTTCTGTTCCTGTTTCATAATATTGGTGTCTGAGTCTGTGAATTCACATTGCATTACAGAGAGCACGGCATAGACACAGTCAGACATGCACGCACATAACAACAAAGTGGTGCGCCCCCCCACTGGCTCCCCACCCCCCCACAACACCTTCCCAACATTCTTATTGAAGGTGAAACGTCACAGGGATGTAAATATCGCACCTTGAAACAGCAGTCTGAACAGAGCTCTTATTTTTCCTTTCAATAAAAAATACTTATATTTAAAGTATCAAGTTTTTCCTTTCTGCATTACCGAGTTTATCGACCAATGACCTTTTGAAGGAAGTTGTTATCATGACAACGAGAGCATGATCACTTCATGCTTTAACCTGAAGCCCCTCCTCCCTCTGCCTCTCATACGCTGAACTGTGTGTGTCATTATGTGATAATTGAACATACATTCAGATTATTACAGGCCTGTGTGTGTGTGCGCTTGTCTGTATGTGTGTGTGTTGCTCCACATTCCCAGCTGATTAGGTCGGATCAGAGACTAACAACAGGTTTAACCTCTGGTTATGATTTATATCCTGCAGAGCAAGTTTAAATGAATCAATTATAACAAAAGTCTTCTGCTCTCACTCACTCCCCAGAATCCTTTGTAACTATCAGCTGTTTAATGTCCACACATGTGATTTAAACAAGAGGTATTTTGTTTGTGACTTACACAAAACAATCAGTTTTTTATGTGTTTTTCAATCGATTGATCTTAAGCTACCCCCAATCCTCAAATTTGCTAACCTAACCTAAATGAAAAGAAGTAGTTTGACATTGGGATGAAGAGAAACAAAAAGAACAAAGCAACCACCAGTGTAATACAGTTACTCGTTACCACCACAGAGGCCGCCAAAGACAACAAAACAGATCTTTGAGACTTACTCCACAGTTTGTTGTTTTGTAGGTTTCCAAAAGTAAAACTAACCTCAGGCTCTTATTCTTCTTTCTCAGACACATGAAGATCCATGAAAAGGACCCGGCCAGCGGTCTGCTCCCCGTCAGCCCCCCCTCCCCAACCAAACGTCGCCGTCCGTCTGTCAAGAGGAGGCTGGAGGAGGAGAATGGAGAGGAGCCGCCGAATAAGAAGGTACAAACTCGCACATTTACTTGATTTTTATCGTGTGTAGAACAATGCAGTGGTGTTCATTGTGTTAATGTCTGTGTGTGTGTGTGTGTGTGTGTGTGTGTGTGTGTGTGTGTGTGTGTGTTTTCAGGTGGTGGAGGATGCGGCGTCAGAGGAATTGGCAGCTGCAGTTCGAGGAGCCGAGGAGGAGCTGCTGCCCTGTCCAATCTGCTTCAAGACCTGCAGCTCCAGACTGGAACTGGATGCACACATGGACGCACATCCCGACACTGCATTAAGGTACACACACAAAGACACTGTATGTTTTTAATCATGAAGGAAAATAAGAAGGCAATTAAGAACTCAGGAAAGACAAAATAAAAGTAGAGGAAAGGAAGCAAAAAATGAAGTAAAAATCAGAGACGGTGAAATAAAAGGAGCTGGAAGAAACAAATCCAATTTGAAAATATGGAAATAAAGAATAAGGAAACAAAGAAATTGAGTAACAGAAAGGGATTCAGGGAATGAATTAAGAAAAGAGGTGTAGGAGAGAGGAAATATAACCGGAGGACCGAAGAAAGAAGAGTAGAGGCAAAAATGGAAAGAAAAGAAATCAGAAAAGAGTAAAAGAAAGAACTGACACTGACAGAAAAAAAAGTGTAAAGAAAGTAAGAAAACCAAAAGAAACAAACTTTGTAAAGAAAGGGAAAGAAGAAAAGGAAAAAAAGAACAAAGAGAGAAATAGAGCGGTGCTGAGCTCGTTATGGAGGAAGGCAGGAATATTTAGCTGTAAATCCTCACTAATCAGCCGGTAAGAGGATCGACTGAACTGAAGGGAGGAGAGCGAGGATGGAGGGATGAAGAGGGAGGGAGGGAGGGAGGGATGGAAAAGGGGGTGGGGGTGACTCTCTAACTGACAGTTGGGGAGAATGAGGGATGGAGAGAGGAGCCAAAAGAACAGCAATAATTGGTGATAATTATTCAAATGGCTACAGAGTTAGCATCAGATACTGTGTCAGACTTATTATCTGGACATAAAAAGGAGGAGCATGAGAGAGGAGATGCTCGGGAAGGATGGAGACAAATGAGAGAGGAGGTGCAGAGTAAAGGAGGAGATTAAAGGAGAAAGAAGAGGAAGGAGCTGATGAGGTGGGATGGGAGGAGGAAGAGGAGGGATAAGGCTGAAGGGTGGAGGAGGAGCAGGAAGAGGGGGGTGATGGAGATTTCAACAAGTGCTGGTCCACATATGGTCCTCTGTGTTCCCCCTCTTCTGTCTCAAAAAAAATCCTCTTCTGAGGTGATAGAGGGGATTAAACTCACACACACACACACACACACACACACACACACACACACACACACACACACACACACACACACACACACACACACACACACACACACACACACACACACACACACACACACACACACACACACACACACACACACACACACACACACACACACACACACACAGGAGGTGATAAGAATGTGTGACTGTGACCGACACTGAGCAGCTGTCCTCACAGCACTTAACGAGAGCAGGAGCAGCACCGACACCAACACCGGGGGTTATCTCTCTCTCTCTCTCTCTCTCTCTCTCTCTCTCTCTCTCTCTCTCTCTCTCTCTCTCTCTCTCACACACACAGACGAACTGACATTGAACCATTAATTACAAGTCATTTTGGAGTCATAAATGTGCCAGAAATAATGACAAAATAAATGTGAGAATTTTAGGACAACTGATTTAGACAAAGTGTTGAGTTTTAGAGTCAACTTCTTTTCTTTTTTTTTTTTTTTGATTTCATGCTTTGGGTAAATCCTCCAATCACCAAAGTATTAAATCGTGAAGTGCTTCTCTTGTTGCGTGTCTGCAGGTGCGATATCTGCTGCCTATCTTTCCGAACCCACCGTGGCATGTTGCGTCACAACGCCGGGGTTCATAAGCTCCTCCCCCAGGACCCCAGTGGACGCCCCTTCATCCAGAACAACCCCTCCATCCCGACCGGCTTCAACGACCTCGCCTTCATCGACTTCTCCTGCAAGAAGTTCGCTCACATCGCACAGGTATTAACTTTGAGTCAACTCTGCGAGAGAAAAGGAGTCTTGTCAGTGCCGGGTATTTTGAAAGGATATTAAACATCTCCTACCGGTTGGGAGTAGCTGATAGGGCCATAATTGTCAATCACTCAGTTCACACTACACAACTGACAACAAGTGATAGGGCTGAAATTCATCCCTATTTAAAAAGTCGTGCAACTTAAAATCAGCTCTAAATCAGCCTGATATCGGACAGTGAACACCCGGCTTCATCTTGTGATGTGAAAAGAATGAAGTGTGGTGCTCTTAGAGTTTTTGTTTCAGATTGATGTAAAAACAACTGGAAGGACTATATCTGTAAATCAGTCCCATTCCTTTTATATTTTGTAATTTCTAAAACTTTCATTCTCTTCAAGGTCTGGTGTGAGACAAACCTCCGTCGCTGCATCAGTAAGTTCCATCGGTTCGTCTGCGATTGCTGCGACAAAGCGTTCCCCCTCCACTCTGCGTTGGAGCTCCATAAAATCACGTCCCACTCTGAAAAAGCCAACGACGCTGACACGCAGGAGGCCGAGGCCGAGGCCGAGGATGAAGAGGAGGACGAGGACGAGGACGAGGACGAGGACGTAGCTGACAAAACGATTGGTCCAGAGAACGAGGAGAAAGAGGTCCTGCATGCAGAGCAGTCCGGCTTCTTGGAAGGGCTCGGCCTGCAGCACATCTCTACGGTACAAATCAGAACTCAAGTCCATTTTAATTCATCACAGATTAAGAGGATGGCAGAAATAGGAAATAATTTGTTAAAGTAAAAATGCACAACTAAATTCAGTACAAAGGAAACATTTATATAATAAAATAAATGAGTTGTTGGCTTAGTTTTCCTATGTATGTGTTATATTCTGAAGATAAAAAGTCATTATTTGTTTTATTGCAATAGTCAGTATGGATTTGAATGCAATAATATCATGTGATAAAGGTGTCTTTTTTCAAATCTAGTATATTAAGGCCTTGGTCACTTCCTCCCTCTTCTGATGATGCTGTTTTTCTCTCTCAGGTGAAGTCTGGTCCCACAGACGATGAGATTCATCAGGCTCACCTGGACAGCATCAAGGTGATCCACGTGGAGCCTCCCTCCTTTAGCCTCCCCCAGGAGCCGGCCTCCGCCTACCTCTCTGGAGGACTGGGGCTGACTCTGGGACTCGGTGTGGGGGGTCTGGCTGCCCTCAGCATCCCGCTCCTGGAGGCGTCTGGCTCCGCCTCCACCCTGCAGGGCCTCACCCAGCGCGACGCCCTCAGCCTCCTCTCCCTTCAGCCGTTCCCCACAGGCCTCCTTCTGCAGCCTGAAGGGGGCGCTGCCACCGGGAGCGCAGTCTCATCTGGCGCTAAACCCGGGGAGGCGGGAGGAGCCGGGATCATGGAGCTGGCCGACATCCAGCAGATCCTTCAAGTGGCAAGTGCAGCGCCCAATCAGATGGGACTGACCCTCCCACCTCTCGCCAAAGCTCCGGGATTTGCTGGAAGTCAAGGTGGGTGGTCGGCTGGAGCTTCATGTTGAGATGTTTGTCAATCAGTCCATCAGTTATGAGAATAAAAAAACTATTCTGACTCTTTGTCCCTCCTGCAGGTCTGGTTCAGGGTCAGAAGGCGATGCCTCCATTGAAACCCAAACCTCCCATCACCCCTCGCTCCAGCCTCACAGCCAACACCCCTCCCCCCCTTCAGAGCTCCCAGCAGGCCTCTCTTGGCTGCATCAGCCCGAGCCTGCCTCCCCCCACCCCCACTCTCTTCAAAACTCCCTCCTCCTCAGCCGGTAACGGAGGGCAGCTGGACGCAGAGTGTATGGGTGACGCTCACACGCCTCTGTCGGACTCGCCGCCAGCTGTGACCACAGCAGTGCATGAGGAGGCGGGGCTAAGTGGGAGGAAACCGGGAACCAAAGCTGGAAACAACGCCGGCTCGGCTAAAGGTTCGTTCCCATGCAGATTCTGCGACCAGGTGTTCTCCTTCTCCGGCGTCCTGCAGGCTCACATGCGCTTCCATCTCGGCATCCTTCCTCATCAGTGCAACATCTGCGACTACGTGGCGCCGGACAAAGCCACGCTGATCCGACACCTGCGGACACACAGCGGCGAGAGACCATACGTCTGCCGGGTCTGCCATTACCCGTTCACTGTCAAGGCTAACTGTGAGCGCCACCTCAGGAAGAAGCATGCCAAGACCTCGAGGAAGGACATCGAGAAAAACATCAAGTATGTCACTTCCACCACCACGGCCAACATCGCTGCAGCCATAACCGCGGTAACAACCACCACCACGGATACGGAGACTGGCTGCACCGGAGCAGAGACCACCTGCAGGTTCTGCGGCGAGGACCTGAAGAGCTACCGGGCACTGCAGATCCACCTGCGAACGCACAACGGCTGTCAGAGGAAGCCGTTTGAGTGCCGGCGCTGTGGTGCCGCCTTCCTTGCCAAACGGAACTGCATCCACCACCTGCTGAAGCAGCACCCCGAGGTGCAGGAGAGAGAGATCGAGGATCACATCGCCACACTCCTGCCTGCCACTCAGTCCGCCTCCGCCGCTGGCCCGGTCCCAGCGGCCGCAGTGGCTAAGTTGTCGCTGAACGGGATAAGTCCGCCTGCAGTTCAGGCGCTGCAGGCAGTGAAGGTGGAGGACGTGGTTTATCCTGCTGAACTGGACCAGCCGCTCGACTTCTCTGCCAAAGGTCGCAGCAGCCAAGCGGGGTCTCCTGGAGTCAAACTGGAGAGCGTCTCCCCAACCTTCGACTGCTCTGCCATCGACCAGCCCATCGATCTGTCCATCCCCAGCAAGAGGCAGCGGAGAGAGGCGGCAGGCGTAGAGAGGAGGGAGATAAAGATGGAGCAGGGCGGCAACAGCATCGAGCAGCCGATTCTTTCAAAGGAGGAGAAAACTGGAATCGCTCTGCCTCCTCTCCACCCTCACCCCCAGCTTGGCTGCTACCAGCTCCCCCCTGGATCCACCCCTCCCCCGGCCTCCCTCCCCAACATCAGCAACTCCACCCGAGCTCAGCGCCTCAAACCTTTGCTCCCCAAACCAAGCTCCTCCACCACCACCACCACCTCCTCTCCCTCCTCCACCACCACCCACAAGGAGCTGCCTCCTCTGGCTTCAATCGCTCAGATCATCCACTCCGTCTCTGGAGTTCCGGACCTGCTGAAGAGAGAGGATGGGAAGCCACAGGGTGGAGTCTCTTCTCAGGGTGAATCTGCTGCAGCTGCACCCGGAGCCTCCGCTGCTCCTGAGACACAAAGTGAAGACACGACAGAAGGATCCAGCAGGTACGAGAGCTCCATTAACGACCCAAAACTTCTTTAAGATAACTTTTTTAAGCAATGCTGTTATCCTCTGCTTGGAAAATATAACTTAAACATTTGTTACTAACACATTTGAAGTAAATATTTTTTTCAGAAGTGTGTTTTTTAACAATGTAAGCTCGATCATTTATTCTAAAATTCTGACGTTTTATAGTTTATCGTTTCAAAAATAGGTTGGACTATAAATCTGGTTCCTAGACTTTTTAACTTTTAAGTTCAGTAAAAACATTTCCTAATTCGACCACCAGATGGCGCCCCAGTATAAGTCTAAAACTGAGCTGTGAATTTTTCTGTCTGACAGAAAGCGAAGCAGGAAGAAGCCGGCCGCCCTGTCAGTGAAGGAGAAAGCTGCTGTGAGTAGCAGCGGCATAGACCTGGAGTCCAGCGGGGAGTTCGCCAGCGTGGAGAAAATGCTCGCCACCACGGACGCCAATAAGTTCAGCACGTACCTGCAGACTGGAGCTGCCGACCTCGGAGCAAAGAGAGGTAAGAAAAGACACTATTATACACTCACAACTAAAAAAAAACAAAACAAAAAAAGAAACAGGGAGGCTTAATTTAAATCCTCCCTTCTGTCAGACGTGGACAAATCAGGAGGAGCAGAGGAGAAGGAGGAGGGGAAGCCTGTGGCTGCGGTGGGGCCGCAGTCGAAAGGGAAGAAGAACGCCTACTCCAACTCTGTGCAGAAGATGACATGTCCCTTCTGCCCCCGAGTGTTCCCCTGGGCCAGCTCGCTGCAGAGACACATGCTGACACACACAGGTAACACACCGAAATGACACACCCAGACACACACACGCACAATCACATCACACAGATGACTTATGACTTAGGTCAGAAATAAAGTGTTTCCATCAAAGGCAGACAAAGGTCTCAACGGCCCCAATCAGTAATAATACATCTCTGTACACATTTTCTGCTAGTTTTCTGTCCAGATTTCTCCTTCATGTTTTTCTTTTCTTTTCTTTTTTTAAATGCACATAAAAGAAGTCTGTTTTCTTGATGTCCGTCCCCTCACTTGAATCCTTTGTTTCTTCTCAGGCCAAAAACCTTTCCCCTGTCCGAAGTGCGACGCCTTCTTCTCCACCAAATCAAACTGTGAGCGCCATCTGCTGAGAAAACACGGCGTCACGCACCGAACGCTGCGACGCAACGGCTCACTCAGCAAGAAGGACGGAGAGGACGGTTCGCAGGACAGCGCAGGTTGGAGCACAAAACATCCAAACTTTCAACGCATGACGCTGATTACCTGCGTTTAAGAGACACTGTTTTAACCTGGAGACTCCTCTCGTGTTGATTGTGTTGTGCTGATTTTGTTCTGTGTGATGTTGTGTCGTGCAGAGAGTCAGTCAGAGAACGAGCAGCTCACACCAGATGCACAAAACCACGGCAACACCACCCCCTCTTCAGAATTAAGCCCCGCCCCCACAGCGGAGAGTCCCTCTTCATCTGAGCAAGAAAGGGAGGGACCCACAACGCCTAGCCCCAGCCACAAATCAAGTCAAGGTAAGTCTTTAGAAACTGCAAGCTAAGCTAGCTTAGTACTAATAAAGATTTTTTTCTATAATTGTTCAGGTCATTCTCTCGGGCTAGGATCTTAATTTTGAGTTTTCTTTGTCCTCTTTGAAAATAAACTTCTACTCTGTGAGACTTTTGAAGGTTTGGTTTGATAAAAAAACACATTTGGAGACATTTTCTTGTGCTTAAGAAAATGTTAATTTTATATACTGAACTGTTAACTAGTTAAAGGGTAAAAAGTATTTTTATTCAAAATTCACTGCAACATAAACTGGGTTACCTTGCCGACTTCTGTTTCATGTAAAGAAAAGTTTATAGTGTAAAATATTTGTCGTTATATATTTGTTGTTTGTTTCCCCAGTGCAATTTCCTGTGTTGTCTGTCTTTTGTTAAGAGAATAAAAGCGGAAATTTGTCTTTTTTTTTTTATGTTAGTTGCTGTACAGATCCTTTGATTTTTTATCATAAATGATTACACCATGTGTTGATGATATTGACCGTTGTTGCTTTACTCTGCAGGTGGCAGTCCAGCTTCCATTGTTGCAGAGCAGCAGGAACCAAACACCACAGATCAGACAGACCAGCAGGGGGCGCCAGAGACCAGAGCAGGAAAACAGCCTCAACAGAGCAACAGCACCAAGGTAACACACCTGAGCCCGCCATCGTTGTTTATTACACGAATATTGTGTTAGCTAGAAACTCATCAGGCAGCAGCAGACCAGCAACTCCGGTGTTCTGTGAGGTAATATCTCTGTTTTATGAATGAAGTCTGGTGTGTTTGTAGACAGAGATAAGCACCTGTGTGTTTAACTAAGGTCTGTCCCTGTAGGGATCCTTCTGTTATATTGACCCTTTGAATAACAATCATCTTTTAGTTAACAAATACATTTTCAATGACGCAGTTCACCCACAGGGTTGCATTACAGCCATCATAGCCTGTTTTAGTGCTGCAGGCTGAAGAAGTCTCCTGGGGCTATTCCAAAACATTTACATTTTCTTTAGTCATTTAGACCCCAAAATATGTACGAAACAGATATACATACAAAAAGTATTTACAATAAATACTACCGAATATTATGCTGACAACACTCCAGAGAACTTTTTGCTTTCTTGGTTTTGAATATAAAAGCCTTTAGAAAACCTCATTAGTAGAAAAAAAACCAGCCTCATTAGATTAAATTGATCTGTATGTACGTCTGTTTGATGCTAATATCACCTTCTGTTTTTCCTCCTGCAGGTGGAGAGTACAGATGATGACGACTGCCACAGCAACAAAAGTTTGGACCTGAACTTCGGCAAAAAGCTCATCGACTTCAAGCTCTCAACATCGCCAGATGCAGCTCAGGAAGAACAACCCCCCCAGCCTGCATCCTCTTCCTCCTCATCCTCCTCTACCTCTGCTCCTCCAGCAGCATCAGACAACCAAGAGAAGGAGAAAAGCTCTGCAGCCTCCTCCTCCTCCTCCTCCTCCTCCTCCTCCAGCAGCCCCGCTGTGAAGCAGCAGCAGGAGTACAAACACGTATGCCGAGTCTGCAACAAGAGCTTCCGATACGCCACCACCCTCGCACGCCACGAGAGGGCGCACCTCTCTGAGGAGACGCCAACTCCTGCACCAGTAGAAGTGACCTCGCAGGAGACAGAAGAGGCGACGGAGAGCACTGTTGCAAAACCAACAGAAGACAAAGAGGAGGAGAAAGAGGAGGAGCAGAAGGAGACGGAGATGGAGGAGGAGGAAGGAGGAGTGACGAGGGGAGGAAAGAGTGAGGGAGGAGAGAGCGGGGAGTCCGAGGAGGAGAAGGAGGAGAGGAGCGAAGAAGAGGCGTCGGAACCAAAGAGTTTAGAGGGAGGCAGAGTTGACAAGAGGAAGAAGATTTGTAAAGTCTGCGACAAAAGATTCTGGTCTCTGCAGGACCTGACCCGACACACTCGCTCACACACAGGTAAACTTTTATTTACGCTCGATTATTCTCATAAATGTTCATCATTATATTTTAACTTTCTGTTATTATTTCCATGTTTAGATGTATTTATTTAGAAATCTCATTCTGAATTCTCTTACACCTTCAAATTTCCCAATTTTGATTGTTCAAGAACATGAGTAACATCTGCAAAATAAAATGTTTTTTCAATAAAATGTATTTTCTTTAGAATTTATTAATGTTGAAACGAAAAAGAAATCAACAATCAACAAAAACATTTCCATATGTATCTATTATACATGTGTAATTGTTTTAATCTCTAATAAATCCTCCCCAGGTGAGCGGCCGTACCAGTGTCAAACCTGCGAGAGGACTTTCACCTTGAAGCACAGCCTCGTTCGCCACCAAAGGATCCACCTGAAGCCCCGCGGAGCCGATGGAGTCGATGGAGCCTCTGTCGGGAACGACGACGCCAGTGAGGATGGAGACTCCTGCGGCCCGACGCCAACCTCCACCTGCCCGCCCTCGGAGAACGAGAGCGAGTGTGGGAGCGGCCCCATAGGGGCCAAGGAGTTGGATGAGGAGGAGGATGTGAAAGAGGAGGTTGAGGAGGGAGGGGAATCAGCGGTGGCGGAGGAAGAAAATTCTGTGAAAAAAGTAGAGTCTGCTGCCGATCCAGAGCCGCCAACAACCAATACTTCTCTTGAAGAAAAATCTAAACTTCCTGAAGAATTGGCGACGCAAAAACCCTCGGAAGACTCGACTCCCAAACAACAAGCTACTGACACAAAGACAAGTGACGAATCCTCAGCCAGCGACCTAAAATCAACGCCTGAATCAAACACCTCCAAAGACCCCTCACCCTCTTCCTCCATGTCTCCTGAGGAGTCGGCCCCTGCAGACGGATTAATCCAGGGGCTGCTGGAGATCCACGCCAAGCCCGCGCTGGAGCACATCCTGCCCAACGGAGAGCCTCCTCTGGTGGGGGCAGACTGAGGGGAAACTCCCCCGGCTTTCACCCCAGTGCCATACGACGGAAAAGACGCTACAACATTTATAATGATGAAGATGATGCAAAAACCAGCCCAGAAACTTTTTTGATAGAAAGAAAGAGGAAACCCTCGTTTTCTTGAAGTGCCTTACTACTAGTCCTACTTCTAAGAGATGTTTTTTGCTAAATCTTTATCTGCATTATTACGGAGGATGGATCTAATTTTTATAGCTTTTTATGATGACAATGATTTGCATTGATATATTTTTTGTGCGGGGAATCTAAATTTCAGCAATAAAAGAATAAAGTTATGATTTATTATTGTCTAGATTCTGTTTGAGAATTAATGATCAACTTAAGAGATGCAGAAGACAGACAAAGACTGAGACAGACTGTCTGAATTTGTGTTTATTCTGTATTTAAATCGCGGCTGAGACTGAACATGATATGAACCAGTTGGATTTGAGAACGAAATAAGCCAGGGTGAGGAACTTTACATTTTTTTTTTCCAATGCTCACATCGGCTATTTCATTTTTTTGTTTTCATAAATTCAAATTGGGAGTTGGAGGCTGCCAATGTGGCTCGTCGGCCCGATTTCACCAGCAAAAGATGACTTCCACTGATGGCTAACTGTCGCATAAATCTGTGTGACAAAGGAAGCTTTTTGTAACTGGAAAATAAAACACCGAATGACTTCGTCCTTATGGCTTGCTTCTGCAATAATCCTCGTCTATCAGCTGGCTCAGAAAACACACAAAAACATTCACAAACTTGTCAAAGTCGCAGCAGAGCTCTGTCTGAAAAAGAACTCTTTAAAGGGCAGATAAAGTGTTGATCAGTTTGTGCTCTCCATGTTTTTTTTAAACCCATCACACTATTGATCCCTTTATCCCTCAAAGCCTCCCTGTGAGTTTGTGTGTTAATAATTTGTCATTCATAATCATTCTCAGTTGATTCCATGTGTGTACAGAGAGTTGAACATGTGGCACGTGGTGTTAGAGTATTTTCCTTTTTTTTTTTTTTGCGTGTGTGCGGATTATCAGTGAAATATAGGTGTAGGGAGGGGAATTCTTGTGTTTTTGTGGATTTTTTTTTTTTTATAACTGAACAAATCAAAATGTCTGGCTTTGTGTGCGATTGTATGTGAAATCCACCTATCTCTCATCGTCGTCCCCTTGTGTTCATTTAGGGTTTATTACAGGGCCTCTAGTATGCTAACATATTTCACCTCTAACACTTGATCCAGGTTCAGTTTACCTCAACTTCCGCTTTAACTGCAACCGCTTATACGATATATGAGCAGCTCTATAGGCTACCCTTTAAATCCTACGTCTTCCTAAACGTGGCAAGCAAGGCTAATTCTTTGCTACCCTTGTTTCCACTGTGGACAAAGTCGGAGCTAACCAGGACTAACTCACCAGCGAGACTTTAAACACAGCTACCCAAGCTTACCATATCACATGCTAACTTAGCTTGCACAAAAAAGTTAATTACATTTAAACAGAAATAGCAAGGGAAAGGTCATCAATAGCCTTATTTGCATAACGAGCCTTCACAGAACACAGAACAACCAGCACTTACTGTACAAGCTTTATCTTAGCAACGTCCCATAAAAGGGCTACCACTAGCTAGCTGTACTTAATTTTAGCCTGTGTTAGCTGAACAGATATCAAACAAGTCCTAGCTGACCCACCCAGAGAGGTTAGCCTTAGCTTCACAGAGTAGGCCTTATTCAGCCATTACTCGTCTTAAACACTCAATTAGAGCAACCTGTAACCAGACCACACAAGTCTGCCAAGCTAATGGTAGATTAGCACAAACTAGTTAGGTTTACTCAGTTAGCTATAGCGTTAACAAAAAACCTGAGCTTGGCAGAGTGGGTCCTTTATACCATACAGCAGCTAAGTAGCGCAAACTCACCAGAACTAGCTAGGTATAACTATTAGCCTGAGCTTTGCTTAATGTGCTGCATGGTGAAACACATGCTAGCTAGGGCTAACTAGTTGAGTAAAACCAACACATCTCTAAGCTTTTAAAAAAGCGTACTTGGCTAATGGCACGTGTAGCTCATCTCCTTCAGTATTATTTCGGTATCTTGAGTTGGTCCTGGACAGCTGTAGTGCGTTTTTCTGGCTCATGTCTCTAACATGAACATTTAGTCTATGTGAAGACATTTTTTAACAGCTGAACTTAAACTTAAAAGTCTGTGTTGATTTATCTTCATGGAGGTTAATAGATACTCAAAGACCCGTGGTCATAAATTTGGCGGTTGAGACAATCATTTGTAGTTATCAATTAAAAACAAATTGAAACTGATACTAAACCCTTCATTTGCATCTTTGTGGTTTCCAGAAAGAGCTTAACAACAGGTTGAAAAGAGTGAATGAACTGATGAATGAATGGAAGAACAGATGGATGGATGGATGAGGGGGTTGAGAGTGAATGGTATTACCCTACTGCACAAACAGACACAAGTAAAAGGGCTAATTCCACCCCCTCGTACCAACCAAACCGGACATTTCCACAACAGTTAAGGGTGGCTAAGTGCGCATGAGTATTTTCTTTTTGTGTGAAGTTGAAAATAGCTCTCTTTTCTTCTTGTATGTTTTTCGTCTCTTTGTTTATTTTTTTTATATCAAGCAACCTCAAAACGAATCGAACCTCAGCGGCTCATAACAGAACTGTAAGGCAACGACAGTCAGTCATCTGGCCTGTCAAAAAGCGAGTGATATTGAACAACTGGACTGACTGTGTGACTGACTGGACGCTGCTGTGAACTGGCACTAACAATTTCCAAAACTACTACTACTAGTACTACTACAGTGGAATATCGCAACACAATCAGGAGAGAAAGAGAGAGAGAGTTTTTCATTCCCAGGGTATTCAAAACCTAAACCTAGCTTATTCTCTTATATTTCTTAAAAAGTTTGCTGTCCAATATTTGTCTTTGGCGAATACTGTGTTCTTCGCCAAGTCAAACACAATGGGAAAAGCAATGGTGTGGCAGAATATTTAATTCTTAGATCCTTTATTTGAAGATTAGAAACAAAAGAAATGAAAAGGCTGAAACTAGTTTTGGGTTGCTCTTGGTTTTTGGATAATGTAACAATAATTTTGTACATATTTTCATAACATCTTCGGCCCATTGATCAGTGTTTTGTTTGAATGTATATTTGAGGGAATCGACTAATAAAAAACAATGTTTTCAAATCAAATTATTTTTGATTGATTGATCTGAAATTGGAATTTGAACAACATGAATTTAAATTTAGTTGGAATTTAAGATTTACCGTTTGTTATTATGCCACATTTATGAAGGAACTCTCTCTTTCTTTTTCTCCACTGTTTTATGTTTTGTTGGCTCTATCTGTACATCCCTATCCCTCGGGAATGTGTGTTAATGTTCTCTTAAGTGTGTGTGTGTGTGTGTGTGTGTGTGTGTGTGTGTTTGTGTGTGTGTGTGTGTGTTTGCACGGCCATATGAATACTGGACTTCCATTGGAATGCACATGGACTGTTTTTAAATGTATTTAAAACCTGGAGCCCAGGTGCGTGTTTGTGTGTTCGGGTGCAAGTTAGTTTCTACAATGACTTGAGAAGAAGCCATGTATTAAGAATATCACAATAATGCTGCAGAACTGTTTTGAGGAACTGATGGTTTGTGTTATGGACTAACCGGCTTGCTGTAGGCCGGGATGTGAAACGTACTAGCAATAAGAATCCCTCTGAATCCAAAAAGCTTTATGTAGATCTCCTGTATATGAGTTGAGAACACTTTGTGTGGGTGTCTTGGGTCTGTTGTTTATTTTTAGTTTGGCTGACATGATTTTTGTTGTGTTTATTTTTTCTTTATGACATTTAAATGTGTATAAAACTGTGAAAATCCATTGTGTTCAGTTAAAGGGTGAGTTTTAGGTTAGTTTTTTTTGCATGTTAATCTAATTTGTTCAATTATGGATGATTTCTCCTTTTTCATCTCCTCTCGCTCTACACATACATATAAATATATATAAATATAAAATTATATATAATCTCGCTCTCAGGGTCTTTCACAAATCCATTATCCGAAATGCTTCATGTTCTTATTTCCTGAGTTGCAACTTGTCTTTCCAACTCCTGATCATTTTGTCTTTTTTTAATAATGATTCAGAACTGTCAATCACTACATTTAGCACTTGACTGTGAACTCGTCACCTAACAGATAAAAGATGTCGTTTGATTTTTGGCGTTTCAAAACCAGAACATTTTGACATTTTTGTGTCATTTCTCCCCCTCTCACTCAGACTTTTCTGTCAGACCTTAAAAGCCTTTTTTTTCTGTGTCCTGTTTTGGGTTAACTCTCTGTCCCGGTCAGAGTTTAAAGGGAACATCAGAGAGGACGAACACAAACATACACAGATGCTGGACTTCAATCAGAAAGCATTAACACATGATCCCGTGGAAAACTTGTATTTTCTGTGGTTGTGTTTTCATCCTTCTATCCCTCCCTCGTCTGTCCTCTCTCCTCCTGCTGTTAGTAAGACATGAGAGTGTTTCACAAAGTCAAGAGATGTAAACATGTTCTGTATTCAACCCAATAAGAAACCGCAATAAAGATTATATTAAGGAAAGGTGTGTGAATCTAATGCTGTCTGTGTTTTGTCTTTCTTTACAACACTGCTGATGTGTCACTAATGTCTTTATTACTCTTCAATAAAGCTACTTACTTATTATTGGCCATAAGGCTGGTTATACACGCATCATGTGTGCAGATCAATTCAAACACAGCATGATGAAGGTATGTATGCTGCACACTTCTTAATGCCACAAAATGAATAGATTGGGTTTCGACCAGGTCAAAAGAAAATCATATTTTTCAGGGTGAAAAGGAAAAAAAAGAGACAAATCATCCCCAAAAAGGAAAATAAACAGATTGATTGATTGAAATCTTTATTTCAAACACATATATATATTTTTTTTCTTTTTTCAGGATGAGAAAAACAAAACAAACAAACAGATCCACAAAATAAATGTGCATAAGACAAAAGACATTTCTAATTTCATATTCAAAAAGGAATGGGTAGAAGTGTGAATTTATATAATCCCAACCCCTCTCCATTAATCTTTAGTCAATAATTGAACAAAGGCTTCCTTATTTAACCTTAATGTACGTTTAAATAAGTAATACATCTGTAATAAACATTTATTTCCTATTTTTTGAGACGAAAGGAAAATATTTCAGGGACTAATAAAGTTTATCATGGCAAAATCAGACTTGAAGAATTGATCCACAGTATTTTTTTTATCAAGGCTTCTGTATATCACAAACTAAGGTTAGAATTGAAAAATGCAGTTTATGTAGGCTACAATAGACCAGCTTTAATATTAAGATGTGTCGGCATGTTGCTTATATTATCTGAAGTAGCTTAGCCTACAGTAGGGGGAGCTGCTCACATTTGTATCATCCTTTCCTGTTCTAAAACTGATGATGATCAAGCAAACACGCTCGACAATGGATGAGCCTATTTACTATTTTTTATAAAATCCAGCTTGATTTGTTTGCCTTTTTCTCACTTTTTTTTTTTTTTTTTTTTTTTTTTAAACATACGTGGATCAAGGTTTCTTTTTTTTTGTATCGATGTAGGTCTATCAGTTCTCCTGGGATCAAGTCTCCACTCCGCCCCAGATGTTTTGAGCTCCTCTTGCTCTTCTGCCACGTTTTTGCTCCTTTCCAACGAGAAGGATGAGACTCGGAAGCTGTACCACAAGCTGATTGGCCAAAAAACACGGGAGTCTACTTTTCGTCCCGCCCACAAAATGTACCCGCTGCTCTGATTTGTTGAAAGCACGGTCCATTACGGTTACTATGGACTTTGGCTTTACTGGTATCCAAGTGAAGACGTGATTTTAGGGGACTCGTAGCTTAAGCGACGAGAGTGAAGAGCACAAAGCAAAAGGGAGCGGTTTTTTTTATGTAATAACAGCTAAGTTAGCCTGTCACTTTGTGGTAACAATACGGGAGAAATTGCAGTTTACGACGCAAATGGCCCAAAAAAAGAATCCCAAACCCCACTCCAAAAAAGGTCAGTACCCTTTCCTTGCTAGTTTTTGACTCGCCTATTTGGCTTCTCTACACAATTCTGCAGTTTTTAAGTTGTTTTCACGATCGGCTAAGATATAGATCCAGCCTTACAAGGACAAATATATTAAATGAAGCTTTTAGATGCGTCCTTGCATCCGGCTAACATCCCGACACAATATGCAGCACGAATTTAAGCTTAAATGGTTGAATTACCTTTGGGGTTCCCGAGGTTTTCTACAGTCAAAAGTGCGACTCACTGGGTGTCTGAAGGCAGCGTTAGCCAACAGTACAACTTACTTTTAGATTAAATTAAGCTTGTTTTGCGTATTCTACCTATGCCGAAGTAAGCAGTGCCCTTTTATTAAATGATTTGTTATTGTCTCTGTTGTTTTCTTCCTAGTTTGCCTTGCCACGCTTAAAGACCGTGTTAAACTGGCAGAATTATGAATGGGGTTTGGCGAGGAGATCTCGCGATGCAAGACACCTCAGTTACTTTAGCCAGTTTTGTGCTAGCTGTCAAAACACAAATAATATAAAGAACTAAAACGGTCAAACTAAACTCAGTGGAAAAGTCTGAAGCAGGGGATGCTCTGCATGACCGGCGTCACATTGAAGTGGCCCTGTCAATGATAAGCTAAGCTAACCAGGCTTTTATAAGTGACGAGCTAATATTAGCCTACAAGCCATTAACTTAAAACACACAGAAGTCACTGTTGATGCTCCTGAGGCATTTTAGAGGACTTTAACTGCAAACAGAAATAAACCCAAAACTATTTGCAAGTGTATAAGCATCTAAAACCTCATCATACATTATGAACTGATGTATCTTTGTCATCACTGATAAATAAAAACTATTTCTGGTATTTTAAGTTTATGCGTGTTGATCTTCTAATCTGACCTCAGCAGTCAGTAAATGTTTTCCTGTCACTTTAATTATGCCTATGATTTTCACAGATATGCATAGCTTCCTTTTTGACATTGCATAGTTTGAACTTTGGAGAACTTGTTGATTTTTAGGCTGAAGATATTTGTTGTAACATTTTTTTGATATTGTTGTCATTAGTGTTTTTTTTACCAGTAGCTTTTATTGGAGGACCATTTTCTTTATCTCTTTATTACATGGTTAAAATGTCCTTTAGAGTTCAAAGAAAGATCATCTCCTTTTTCTCAAACTTCTCAAACTATATATTATTTACAAATATGTCAGGTACTCATAATGGATGTGATGAACATCCAGATTGGTGCATTCACATTGGTGAAGCAGCATTGTGTACTTTAACCGACTTACATTCATTCATACATTGGAATGCTAACTATGACAGCAGGCACGTGGGTGCTGCAAAAAAACAGATGCATGTTGTTCTTACTTGGTGTGCAATACAGACTGAGCAAAAAAAAAAATCAGGAACACCTTTATCTTATTACTTAACGCTTCATCTGCTTGACATTTTTAGTACTAATATTTTGGCTGTGTATATGGCTTCTTCTTCTTCTTCACAAGAGGTGGTGCATTCACTCCCTTTTGTTCCTTTCTATCACATCTGCTTGTTAGACCTCACATACGCAAACAAATGTCTAAGCAGGAACAAAGAATAACATGTTTTTGGAAAAAAAAACTTGAATAAATAGTGATCTCTGTTGATTTCTTTTCTATTCCTGCAAGGCAATTGTTGTAATTAAAGACGCTTAGTTGTAGAGATTTTATTAAAAAGTAACATTTGTCAGAGTAGAATTGCAACAAATGATTATATTGTTAATGATTACTCGATCTGTTCTTCTTTTGTTTGGTCATTTCATCATGTTTCCCCTTCTAAACACAAAACACAGCAAAATACATCTTAAAATATACCAAAGCTCAACGTGATAACTTCTAAATCTTCAAGAAAAAAAAGGAAAATTGTAAGGAAGGCATGGGAAAATTGTCAATATTGCTTGACTATTTAATTTCTATCAGTGTTAACACATATTATTAGCCGATGCCGATAGTCACATGATATGTGCAGCTGTCTAAATGATGGAAAATAATTGTTGTGTCTCTGTCCTGGTTAACTTCTTAAAGTCTAGTTCTGCAATTTTTTGTGCTGTCCACAGCACTAAAATAACATGTTATCCTTTTATCAACGGTTTTGTCAGCTTTAAAAAAGTGTACTTTCATTGTCCCTTTTGTTCCCACTCTTTTTATGACTCATTATTTTCTGGAGTAATTATCAAAAGTTGTAGACAAATTCCTGTACACTGTTTAAATTGCAAAAATACGTTGGCAGTGTTCTGGGGCCGTTTGTTTGCTTGCAACTTTTGATGGATTCATTCCTCTCCGAAATGCACCAGTCTTATGAAAAAGAGGTAGTTTTTAAAAGCTTTGGTTCTTTTCCATACCATTAAAGTAACATAGATTGTACTGTTTTCAAATGTGGTATCAGAAAGTACCTAAGCATTCAAAAGTTTGACATCAGTATGTACACTTTGTTCACCTGTGGTTCAAAAAATGAGCATAAGTGTGCATGCTGGTAAATACAAGGTCAAACTGCAGACTTAATGACCTTTTAGTTACTGTTTTTTTGTTTGTTTAAAGCTGCTGATTTTCTCAATGAGTAAACTGTTCAAAGTTTAATATAATTATAATTTACTTTGACATTATATATTTTTGGTCTTGAATATAGAGTACTTTGCTTTGTGTCTTCAAAGTGTCTTAAAAATAACAACCTTGTGGGTTTAGATAAAGACGTGACATACTCTCCCTTTAATTCAGGTGAAGTATCACACAGCTGAGAGTGTGTGTGTGTGTCTGTTTGTTTGTGTGTGTGTGCGCGCGTCTTTCTGTGTGTGTGTGTGTGTGAGTATGTGTGTGAACAAACAAGCTTCAAGGTTATTTGGTGGGCTATTCTGTCCTCTGGTATTTTACCCACACACACACACACACACACACACACACACACACACACACACACACACACACACACACACACACACACTTGCACAGTGTGTCCCTGGTTTTGTCAGCTCTAATAATAGTGGGGATCAGGTTCAGGATGGCCAGTAGATTGTAATACAGCTGGGAGGAAGAGGAGGAGGAGGAGGAGGAGGAGGAGGAGGAGGAGCTTTTTCTTTCTTCTGCTTGGCTCAGTCACTTTCTGTGGCTCTGCTAGGTCACAGCTTTAGTTTTATCGGTTTAGATGATAAGTAACTTTGACGATAGCTTCTTTAAATCATACTTTTTAATCTCTTTTCAGTCATTTGTTACTTATTCTTTTATTTTTTATTCTTTAAGTTATCATGTTTTTCTCAATATTTAAATTATTTTGATACTGTGATTTTTCTTCCTTTTTTCTGGTTTTATGTCACAGTTTGGACTGGAAGCTGGGAGCTGGAGATCAGTCCCTTCTGTTCTAAAATAAAAGTAGTTGTTTTATTTTCATGCTGGTTTAGTGTGTAGTCCACACTGTTAATCTGGGCAGGTGAGTTGTCTACTCCTGGCCCTGTCTCGCCTGGTTGTGGCCTGCTTCTGGTCTGGCTCGGTCCTCTTTTGATTCATCTTAGACGTAAGACCTTCCATGCAGCGCTACCGCCAATATGGCACCTCCTACTCCTCCCCCTCTCCCCCCTCTCCCCCCTCACCTCCCTCGCCTCCTGTAGAGGAGATCCACGCTGAGGAGGAGGAGGAAGTGTACACTGAGGAGGAGGTGTACACTGAAGAGGAGGTTTATGAAGAGGAGGAGGTGGCACCACTGATACAGGAGGGGGCAGAGCCTGTTGTGCAGAAGACAGGTAGGACTGGTTTACAGATGAGGTTTGACCTGAATTGGTTTGGGCTGGATTCTGATTTGGCCTGGTTTGACTCGGTTAGGAAGTGACGAGGCGGTCCAGAAGAAGGAGGAGATGCAGGCTGTCATCCAGGAGACAGGTAGGAATGGGTTACCAGCTTGGTTTGGTTTGGTTTGGCATGGTTTGCTGGTGTGTTTAGGGATGTGGAGCTATGACTAGAGTTGAGGCTCGTCATAGTTTTGTTTGTTTTGGTCTTCATTGGCCTGGTTGGTGTGAATGTGCCCTGTATAGTGTGTGGCATGCTTAAAATGCAACTCAGAACTTCCTGTAGCTTATTATCATTGTAAAAGCCTTCCAGCAGGACAGTGGGGAGACAACAGTGTAAAAACATTCTGTTTACCCCCCCCCCCCCCAACACCGGTTAACCAGTTTTGGTCAGAAAGCTCCAAGGCAAGATTTGTCTTTGCAGCCAAAGTTGGTTTCCTGCCTCCCTATGTCTGCCCACTGAAAGCCAAGAGATCGGCTAGATTCACGCCGCGTAGCTCTGCTGGTCTGAATAGAAACATTTATGTTTCCACGAGCAGCATTTTCTTTATGTTGATAATTTTGACATAAAGAAGGAAAAAACATGTTAAAAAGTTGCGGTGCTAGCACTGTTAGCATGGCTAGGAATCCCAGGATGCTTTGAGAAGCTAATCAGATGGTTGCAATAGACAATTAATGAATTATTCACATTTTGATTGACATATGTGTTTCCATGAGCATTGGCTTTTTTTCCTGAAGCAGAAGATAAGAGGGGTGAATCACAGCTGTATTCAATTTCAAAAGCTGTGTCAATTATTTAAAAATAATAATTGACTTCTATGTTTTCATGTCCTCAGGCTCGTAATGTTTTACTTTTTTTTTAATCAAATAACCAGATATCTCCCTACACATATGTCCATTTTCTTTTCATTTAGCCGCAGTAGAGGTACATGTCTGAGGTTTTTAGAGCTCTCACATTTGCAATGCCGAATTGAATGGCATTTTTATCTCTTGAACTTATAAATATACTTCTAAAAAAGCTCCTCACATTGTGCAACTCTGTTGGTTGATGTTCCCTCTCTTGCATTAACGCTTCTTCAAATAAAACCTTAGAGACCGGACACATGTTGTAATCAGTTGTACAACAGCTATTTAAACCCTGGAGGTTGTCTTTGACAGCTTTTAATTCATCATCCTGTTCCCGCAATCACTGCACAGAAACCTCCCAGGATTCATTGCTTCAAAAACACACACCCTTCGAAAGAAACTAAAAGTTAACCAGACCAGGTTGTTTATGGTTTGTTCCACGAGAATTAAGACCATTCATCAGACGTGATTATGCTACACAAGAAGACAGCTGTTGTCATTAGCTTAAGCCATTTAAGTTCAGAGTGTTGGACAAACAGCTGTTCCCTCTCTCTCTCTCTCTGTATCTATCTCTCTCTCTCAGGGTCATGTCGGCTCGATAAATATCTAACTATTCCTGGGTCAGCTTGCCCTTTCTGGTTCCTGCCACATAGTCTTTTTCTACTCAACCTGATTTATTTTCCAAAAACAGTTTAGAGCTCAATATGAAATATATTTAAATGAAGTCATGTTGTTCTTTTGCTGAAAAAATAACTTGTTGCTGCTACATTTATGCCCCTGGTTGACTATACAGTGATTTTTCTATATACATGCATCTTTTCAATGCCTTCACACTCTGGATACTGTAAACCGCGGAGCATTGAGGTTTATTAAAAAATCTTCAGACCTTGACTCCATATTGCTCTCTGCATGCTCAAGTTGGCCGGCATGCAGTGTCCAACCATAGACTAAATCCTTAACATGTCCTTATTGTAAGGCAATCCTTAACTGGTTACCCTTTTACTTGTTTAACTTCATTCATTTGAAAATGCTGAAAGCCACAGTCTTCGCTCTCTTACCCATTCAAAAGACTTTTGCTACCCATCTCTAAAGTACGTCCTAAATGGGGAAAAAGGAGTTTCGGGTGCGCTGCTCCTGCAGTTTTGGAATCTGCTGCTCACACATGCAGCTCACCTCAAAAACTCCCAGAAGTTTTCTGGAGCTTTGTGCAAATGTGAATACAGCTCGTGTGTTGCTGTCTGTCTTTACCAGGACACTCTAATCAAAAGAGATTTGTTAACTTAAATATAATGGCCTCGGAGACATGATGCAGGATTTTAATGATATAGTCTTTGTTTTCTCAGAGGGGCGGTCTCCACCTGTGGAAAGCAAGAATGGAAAGAGGACGGAGAGAGGAGGAGGAGGAGGAGGAGGAGGTGATGCAGGAGATGCTGGAGGAGGTGGTTCTAAGTATTCCATGTTCACCTGGTTTGTGGTCCTGGCTCTGCTGGGTGTCTGGAGCTCATTCGCTGTGGTGTACTTCGACATCGTGGACTACGACAGTGTTATCGGTAAGTAGGATGGCATGAGTCAGAATGCTGATTTCAATGTTCTGCATCAACCTGTCAGGGTTTAGTTCTGTCTTAATGTTGCACTTTGACCTAGACACCTTCACCTGCCTCTACTCCTAATTACTTGTTGTTAATCAACACTGAAAACATTAAACAGTGCATTTGAACTTTTGAACAAAATAACATTTTTGGTTATTTGAAAAGTCCCAGTAAACAGTGCTTGCCTGTTGAAATTTTTTTAAAAAACAAATAGAAACACACAGCAGTCACCCAGAACTAAAGGAATATGATCTTGTTCCAAAAAAAATCTTTTAAAGTCACATATTATGCAAACTACACTTTACCATGTTTTTTGAACACTTATATATGCTGTCTACAAACTCCCAACCAGTGACTGGTTTGTTTTTAACCAATGTTTGAGTTTTCTTTTAAATGTTAAGTCATTGTTTGCCACAATCCATAACAGTCTGTTCTAATGGCAGCGACAAAATCAGCTTGATTCTGTTGTTTCCTATTGAAGTGTCCTGAATGCCCGTGAGCAATGCGGTGCGCAGTTTTTACCATGTCGCTACATTTCTATTTTCCTCTCTGTCAACAGCTAAAATTATAGTTTTAAAGAAACACACAATTGCATTGAAACCTGCTTCGTATTTCATGTTGCACTGACATGCACACACTCACACACACGCACACACAGCGGTGACTTGGCTGTAAATGTCAGAAGAGGTCGAAGATGTGTTGATCTTATCTCAGACTGGACGCTTCCGCATGTTTGACACTTTGACTGCTTCTGCTGCTCATCAGTCAGATAGAAACCAGAGATAATAGGAACTAAATGAGTGTGTGAGCTACAAGTGCTGTGTGTCTATATTAAACCACTAATGTAAGTTACTCAACCTTTAAATATCACACTGTGTCTGGCTGTAAATAAACACATTTGTCAGCAAGGGGAGATGGAGTAAAGATCCAGTCGTTTGTTCACTAACTCTGAGAAATACTGGTATTCTTTTTTGTTGCCTAATTAGCACACATAAATAAATAGAATGTGGCTGTAAATGTTCCAGTAAAGCACAAATATGTGTTGAAAAATCAAATTTTTGAAGCATTGATGAAACAGAAATCCTTATATTGAAATGATAAATATTGTGCAGCCCTGTGTCTCCTCTTTTTCTCAATTGCTTTGCACTAATCCCTATTTGCTGCAAACAGAGCTGGAGGTTTCTGTGATCTCATGTCTTCTGTCTCTCTTATTCCTGTCCTCTTTTCCCTCTCTGTTGCTTCTGCATGCAGCCAGAGCTAAGGAGTTTCGTATGAACTTTTCGGAAGTTTTACAAGGTATGCTCTGGATTTAAGATTTCTCTAGAATAACTGAACGCTCAGGCTGCATATCAACCAAAGCGTATTATTTTAATATAGAGAGAGATTAAACTGTTCATCCCTGTACTGAGTCTGATTCATTCTCTTTCTTTACTGTCCATCCTTAACAAACATTAACTTTCCTTTGTAGTTACCTAAACATCCTTCAATAGATTCACATATATCTTAGAAACTATGTTGTATACTAAACCTTAAAATGAAGTACTTTTCAGAGTCTGGATGAATTAACATGTTACAAGAGCGTATTTGGATTCTGAAACTGGATTTTGTGGTGATTGTTTTATTTGTATGAGTAAAACAGAGATGCCAGACAGCATGTGAACTGTGTTAAAACTCAGACACTTTTCTGTTTCTCCACCACATCCTTCCTCTTCACAAGACTTGACTGTTTAAAAATTACTACTTCGTGCACTTCCTCACACTGTTCTGTGCTGCTGCTGCTAACCTGCTTTTTTCTTTGTTCCTATTTATTAATAGCTGAACAAGTATAGCAGAGCTCTGCCACTTAGCCTCTTACTCTGAAATGTTTAAGATACGGTCCAGGTTTTTATATTATATTAATGATATATTAAGATGTGAGTGAATACTGATATTAGGCAGACTGATAATAATAAACTGACTGAATAAAAACATTATAAAGATTTGACTACATGCAGAAATACAGAAAGTAACTCAATTTGTTATTTCATCTTATGACGATCACAGATGGCCCTGAACTTCTCATCATGCAATCATTTTTTTAATATGCTTTATTGTTCCACTTTATTTCACATGCATGAGTTTGTCTTGTATCTGAGATTTTAAATATGTGTCAGCCAGCCTTCATCACCCCCTCCTACTCCTCCTCCTCAGGTAAACTGACGGCCTACGACACAGATGGAGACGGAGACTTTGATGTGGAAGATGCTAAAGTTCTGCTCGGCAAGTCCACTTCAATTTTTCTCTTATTGTGCCTGTTGTTGTCTGAAATGCCTGACCGGTGTGGTTTACAGTTGTGTGACAGTGCCTTAGATTTGAACAGAAATGTAGTGGTTTGAAACAGACTAGAGCAGTGAGTGAGACCTGGTTCATCTGTATGACAGGAGACTAATACCAGCCTCTTAAATGTGTCAACTCACAACCATGAATTTCTTATTTCGGTTATGTTAACTGAGAGAATAAAGCATGACCGTTAATGCTGAACCAAGTTGAAACCTTCAACTGTTGTTTGGCTGATGTTTTAGGAGCACAAATATCCCTCTGCCTGTACTTAACTGAATAATGCTTTCTTTTTTGTAAAGCATCTATACTGATGTAAAGATGCAACTTCACGGCTCTTACATCAGTCTATTAACTTGATGAAATACACAATGACTTCACAAAGTCATACTTCCTCCTATAATGCAATGTAAATACATTTCATGGTTTCACATAAATCGTATATAAGCAGTGGACTTAGTTTTCCGGTTTCAAAAGTGAAGCCTGTTCAAAGTGCCTAAAGCATGCATTCTTTCTATTTCCCAGTAGGGGGCGACTCCCCTAACTCCAAAATTAGACAAGGATTTAACAGAGGAAAAATAAACGATAATGACCCATCTACATAATAAGGTTATTTATGTTCACTACTTTGTTAATTTTTCTATAGCACATTTTATGAAACAATACAATCTCTGATATTTTAATGATCAATATTGAAAATACCAAAAATTAAACAGACTTAGACACGGACCAGGAGAGACTTGGGGAACCAGAAACAAATAAGTCAAAGATGACGTCCTTAGCAGTTTAAAAAAGGGAATTGCAATTCATTGTTCATCTTTGAATTGACCCTGATGTGTACTGGTTTTCAACTGTCTCACGTCACATCCCTACTTCCTAATGATCACAGTGCTGCAGAATTCAGCAGGTAATACAAGAAGGATTGGCAGAAATTTCTACGGAAGATGGCCGCCTGTGTTCCTTGTTTTAAAGCAAACAGAAAGTCAGAGATAGCCTGATGAGACCGAGACGGGATCCAAACGGCTTATTTGTTGTTAATGCTTCATATTCGACTTCTTTAACTCACTTTCTTTCTCTTTCCCCCATAATCATCCTTTAATTTTCTCAAATTTTTGTTACGGCTGCTCCTCTGTTTTGAACATCTTCCTTCATTCATTCTTGTGTTGTATTTCTCATTCTTTCTTACTTTTCTCATTCTTATCTCCTCCTCTCCCTCTTTGTAATCCTCCTTGTACTTTAATTTACTCCCACACGGCCTCCTTGGGTTTCTTCCTCCCGTCTTTTTCATCTCTGCTCCTCCCCCCATCTTGTCTGTTTTTCTTCCTCCCTCCCTTTTCTCTCCCTCTCTCTCTCTCGTCAGGCTTGACTAAAGATGGCGATGGCGGTGGCGCTAGTGCAAATGCCGAGTCGCTTGAGGAGATTCTTAATATTTTAGCTGAGGAGGGCTCTGATTGGATCTATGGCTTCTTCACCTTCCTTTATGACGTAGTTTCCTCACCTGTAGAGCGGGGCAAAGAAGAGGAAGAGGAGGAGGAGGGGAAGGAGGAGGAGGAGGAGGAGGGTGGCAAGAGCTCCTCTGATGATGTGGAGGTCAAAGGGGTCATACTGGACCTCCAGAACCAATAGGAGGACAGGAAGCAGAGCTGCGGCAAATAGAGAGGCCGCCTGGTCCCAATCCAGAGCAATGAGGACCAGACTGGGAGGTATCCCAGTCCAGCTGAGGGAGGATTGTGGTGTTTGTTTGGGACCTGATGGAGGACCTTCTGGTTTGCATTGCAGGGCTAACTGGGAAGAATTGCCCTACAGTCCTCCGAAAGCGACTAGAAACAAAAAAACAACAACAGGGTTTCTTAAAATACTACATATAAGAACAAGCGTAATTTCCAAGTTCTCTTATATCAACCTAAGAGTTTTGGTCTGTTGAAGGGTTGTCCCGACACAGACTGAATGAAGTTCAATATGATTTTTAGTAAAAATGAAACAATATCGATACCTGTATTGACAACACAGCAACAAAAATAGATGTCCCAGGAACCCAATATCGGATATTTTGTTGTTTTCTGTTCACAAAAATTGCAAGCAAATTCCTACACACTGAATGCACTTTATTTTGATGTAAAAAAATTTAAAAAAAAAATCATGGGGACTTAAATTTGGCATTTAAAAGCAGAAACTATATAAAATTTTCTCAGGCGTTCCTTTTGTTTTGACACAAGATATAAACTATACTTGTATTCAAATCATATACAATCTATTATGGAAAAGGAAAAGAGGGCAGAAAAATCTTAGATGATATGCTTCTTTTTTTTTTTCAAGCTAAGTAAACAGCATATTGGTACATGACTGTTTACAATGCAATAGTGTACTTCCACCTGCTATTATCACCCACAAACTGAATATAAAAGGAGGTATCATGACATCATCCATTGCTTTGTGGACTACTGTGTACATTAACTATACTTACACTTTGCTGTGTTTTTCACTAGCATGACTTGGTATTCTCATGTAAACTCAGCAACTTTGTTCATGTGTAACAGCAAAGCCGAAAAGTTAACTTTGTCTGGGATTTAGCTGTATTATGTAAAAGGATTGAACTTATGAAGTGAAGTGATTTGTGGCTTTGGCTTTTGTTGTATTATTCACTTCAAACTGGATTCATTACATTTCTTAGGGCAGTTGACTGTCTACCTTATTAATTTAATATTTCTGTAGTTTTCTTGAACCTCCTGTGATGTCTGTCTGTTCAGATGAAAAGAAGTTAAAAGGTCCTGCTCTCAGGAGAGACAGGCTAAGAAAAGGTATCGTATTAAAGTGTGTTTGTGTGTGTTCATTTTCCACGCTGACATTCAGCTAAGAGCTCACCTGTCTGTTTGTAAACCTTTAGAGGACAAGAAAGAGGGAAAGAAGAAAGATAAAAATAAAGGTACTATCTTCAACTCTTCTGTAAGAGCACGACTCTGTGAATTTGAATAATAAAAACAGTGGAGTAAAGTGTTGTTAACCTTCAGGTCCTAATACGGACACCTGTACTAAATCTAAAGCATGTGTGAAGGGATTAAAGAGAGGCAATACATGTTTTGAGTAGCACAGAGGACTCAGTTTCAAAATGCCCTTCTTTTTTCAAAGTCTCTTGTTGTAAGAGCATTATTTTGCATGTGTTGTGTAAGCAGTGTGCTCTGCCGGGTGTGAGGATTTCACCTTTGTTTCTGATACATTTACCTTCCATAACAAATAACTGATGTCTATATCAACCTAGAAGACAAGATGTCAGAGACGTCTGATGAGGAGATTGAACTCCCAAAAGGTAGCTTTTTAGATAAGAAGAAAAGTTATGTTGAGCTCTTGTTTTAGCCACTGATTTGTCGGTTTAATTGTGTATTCCTGGATCTGTTTGTTCTCTGTTGAAGATGTGACCGCAGAAGAGAGTGCCGCTAAAAAGAACATTACCAGAGGTATGCAGTCTGCCACCTGCACGTCTGAAATAAAAATGTAATTTTGGTCAGATAGGATTGAAGGCATGCCTTTGATTTAACAGTGATGTGCTTGGATTGACTTATAGGGCTATACTGGACCCTATTTTATAATGCTTTGGGTCGAAATTACTTATATGTTAAAAAAAGTTTTATGAAAGACTTTGTTGTCAGGTGTGCTGTAACAGAACCAGGGATGTGATATTGAGACTTCTTTAAAGTTCCAATGAAGCGTAACTTTGAGAGTCTAACTTCCGTGTCATGAATAATAACCAATCGAAACAGGATATAACCAATGAAAAGATAGAAGGCGGGTCTTAACATGGGATCAATTTGATTGGATAATTAGCTTCGACTAAGCTTATTAATAGGTTAAAAAAAAATAGTTTATGCCCCTGCATGTAGGATGAGTCATCAGACATTTATGGTAAAACATTTTACAGTAAGGGAAAATACAGTTATTGGAATGTAAAAATATTTGGCAGCCAATGGCAGGTAAATAAACATTTTACACAGGAACACTTGATTAAAACTGGACAATGTATTTTTTATTTTATGGGGACTTCCAACAAATAACATCTATTGTTATGGGACATGAAATCCGGACACAATTTAGGAGAAACAATGATAAGGATTTCAGTCTAATAAGAAAAAGAAGGAGTTTTTGAACAATTTTGTGTCGTTTGAATAGAAGTGGAGCGAAATAGTAAGTAATTGTTAAATGTGGCAAAGAAAGAGCTTGTGAAGTGAAAAA
Source organism: Labrus bergylta (assembly GCF_963930695.1). Classification (NCBI taxonomy): domain Eukaryota; kingdom Metazoa; phylum Chordata; class Actinopteri; order Labriformes; family Labridae; genus Labrus; species Labrus bergylta. Next base: position 9,406,531 of record NC_089214.1, on the reverse strand, counting down.
ATGCAAATGGTCCCAGTAGTGATCCCTGAGGAACTCAAGAGATACTAAAATGGGTTTGTTTTAGTGATGTCACACTCACATCCTTGTAACACTCCATTGGTTGCCTTGGTGTTAACAAATCACTGAATGGAGTTTTGATTCAAGTTTGTGAATGAGATTCCTCAATCATGACATGGTTAAAGTACCACCTTAAATCCCAACCTTAGAACCCCATGTGGGAGGTGCCAGGCTGCGCTCTGCTCTCAGGGAGGAGCTGCGAAAGATCCAAGAGAAGATGGAGGCCAAGAGGATAGCTCGCATCGCTCTTGCCGAGATCAGGGCCTTTCTAGCTGAAGAGGAGGAGGAAAGGGAGGCGGCGTGGGAACTCAAAGTGAAGACTCTGGAGGCTGCTCAGGAGCAACTGAGGGAGGAGAGGAGGAGAGAGGCAGAGAGGGTGGAGAAGGAGAAAGAGGAGAAGGAAAAAATTGAAAGGGAGAAGGCAGAAAGGGAAGCAATGGAGAAGGCAGAAAAAGAGAGGCTAGCTCGAGAGAGGGCAGAAAAAGAAAGACAGGAGATGGAGAGGCTTGCTAAAGAAAAGGCCGTAAAAGAGGAGAAGGAGCGACTTGAGCAAGAGAGGGCAGAGAAGGAAAGGGTGGAGAGGGAGCGCTTGATGAAGGAACGTGAGAGAGCAGCTAAGGAAAAGGCGGAGAGGGAACAACAGGAGAAAGAACGACTTGAAAAGGAGAGGCTTGAGAAGGAAAGAATTGCAAAAGAGAAAGCAGAAAAAGAGAGGCTGGAGATGGAGCGAATTGCTAAGGAAAGAGCAGAAAAAGAACGGCTAGAAAAGGAGCGCATCGCCAAAGAACAAGCAGAAAAAGAACGGCTAGAGAGGGAGCACATTGCCAAAGCCAAGGCAGAAAAAGAACGGCTAGAGAGGGAGCACATTGCCAAAGCTAAGGCAGAAAAAGAACGGCTAGAGAGGGAGCGCATCGCCAAAGAAAGAGCTGAAAAAGAGAGGCTAGAACTGGAGCGTATCGCCAAAGCAAAGGCAGAAAAAGAGAGGCTAGAGAGGGAGCGCATCGCCAAAGAAAGAGCAGAAAAAGAGAGGCTAGAACTGGAGCGTATCGCCAAAGCAAAGGCAGAAAAAGAGAGGCTAGAGAGGGAGCGCATCGCCAAAGAAAGAGCAGAAAAAGAGAGGCTAGAACTGGAGCGTATCGCCAAAGCAAAGGCAGAAAAAGAGAGGCTAGAGAGGGAGCGCATCGCCAAAGAAAGAGCAGAAAAAGAGAGGCTAGAGAGGGAGCGCATTGCTAAAGCAAAGGCAGAAAAAGAGAGGCTAGAGAGGGAGCGCATCGCCAAAGAAAGAGCAGAAAAAGAGAGGCTAGAGAGGGAGCGCATTGCTAAAGCAAAGGCAGAAAAAGAGAGGCTAGAGAGGGAGCGCATCACCAAAGAAAGGGAAAGACTTGAGAAGGAGAAACTTGCTAAAGAAAAAGAGAGAATAGCGAGGGAGAAGGAAAGGATTGAACGAGAGAGGGTCGAAAAAGAACGGGTGGCAAGAGAGAGAGCAGAAAAAGAAAAACTGGAAAAAGAGAGAATAGCAAAAGAGAAGGAAAAGATGGAGAGGGAGCGCATCGCAAGGGAAAGGGCAAGAATTGCTCAGGAGAAAGAAAGACTGGAGAAGGAAAGGGCAGTGAGAGCAGAAAGGGAAAGAATGGAGAGAGAGCGAGTGGCAAAGGAAAGGGAGAGAGTCGCCCGGGAGAAGGAAAGAATTGAACAGGTGCGACTAGAGAAGGAAAGGCAGGGGAAGGAGAAGGAGCTAATGGAGAAGCAGAGGCTTGCAAGAGAAAAGGCTCTCCGGGACAAGATGGAGGCAGAGAGGCTGGCAAGAGAGCGGGCAGAGAAGGAACGCAATTCTGCTAAGGTTCAAATGAAGAAACAAGAGCTCCATGAGAGGAAAACAAACACAACTCTGCTGAAGACTCCAGAGAAGAGTGACCGAGCAAGTGTGTCCACAGTTAGAAGAGAAAAGACAGCAGTGGAGGAGAAGACGGCTTCAGGCGGGAGGAAGAAATGAAAACACAGCACAAAGTGACGGTTTTTAAAAAAGGTGCTAGAGCTGTGATTGCCTGGAGGGTTTAAAGAATGCTTGGGATAGGGGTGTCACAGTAAAATATGATATGCAAGATACTTCTCTTAAAAAAATACATCTCTTAACATGACTGTGTGGGTGAATAAGTTTGTCACAGATTAAAGAGACAAACAAAAGATGCAGCAGGAAAGTCAGTCTGCAACTTAACATCTCAGCAGACTTCTTTTAGTTAGAGTTATTAACATGTCAGGGATTGACATGAAGGGAAATTGAGCCAATGGCTTTCCAAGATCACTGGCCCCACCACTGTAACCACTGGCCCAGGAATATTACTTTACCTGAACAAAACGACATCACGTTTTCTATACTCAACTTACTTGTCTACATCTGTTGCCATTGATTAGCAGATTTGGCAAAAGACTACATTTTAATCTGCATCTGGTGTTCCAGCCAACTCTCGCAGTCTTGCCAGTATGGCTGAAACTTTCTCTTCCTTCTGTTTTCATACTCTCCGTCGACTCGTCTGGTGATTTTCATTTCCTTAAAATGTAGATTTTTCTTGACTTTTCCTGGCTTTTGTCTGGGAACGTTTGGTTTTAAAAACATTTTTACATTCTAGTTCATGAGAGATAACCCGCCCTGCTGTCAGTGTCTGAGTGTAAAACCTCAGTAAGCACACTCGAGGGAGCTACAGCAGTGAAGCTGTCGGCGGCGGCTGCCTTTCAACTATGAAACACAAAAAGGTGTGCTCATGAAACGTTGATGCTTTAGTAGTAATAACACAAAAAACGAAACACCAGTACCACAGGAAAATGATGCACGAGGCCCCACTCTCTTCACTGTTTCCCACACTATCCACTGACCTAGACAATCTGAGCCAAAGCCCAAATAAATCTTTAAAAATAATAATAATAATAAATAGAAAAATACTTTTTAGAGTGACATTTTACACCTTGTGTAATAAACATTTACAAGAAAATAAATCTGCAAACTTTTTTTGTTTCCTGTGTCCCTTGGGAGCCTCTTGCTTCATTTTGCATGTTGAGTTGAAGTAGCTGATCACAAAGTTTAATTTTATTTTGAAGAGAATTATGTGTGAATCTGCAGATTTGTGATGTGACTCAAATCTGTTGTCATATCTTGCGATGCTTTAATGTTGTGTGATGGATCATTTAGTATTTAGTCCTTGGTCATATTGTGAATGGATTATTTGAAGTTTTCAAGAATGCGGATTTAATGAAATCAGATTTTGTGTTCCTTTAAATAACTCGGGACAATGCAGAGGGACTGTTTTACAACATTGGCTGTTCAAGTCTCACTTTGTCTGTTATATTCCCATCAGTGTGTGATTGATATTGTATGACGGTGACAGAGTCGTCTAACAAGACACAGATACACTACAAGAGAGTTCACTGTATTTGATTATGTCACAGCGTATTCAAATTATGGTCTTATTTTTTTAAAAGAACAAGCAGCTCATTTAAAAGACTTCTTCATAGATTTATTTATGAAATTCAGCTTTGTGCAGCCTTGAGTTTATTGCATAGGGCATGGTTGCAATTTTGTTGCTGTTTCGTGCAAAACGTAGTCCTTCAATAATTCAGCTTTTCCTTCAGAATGTGGGGAACTCTTCTATAAATGGCTCTTTGTTTTTTAAAAACAAGAAACTTTTGTCCTCCCCCTAAATGTAATTGAAATATGATCGTGTTCTACAACTGTAATTTGTAGAGTGGTTTCTGTGTAACTCTGTTCAACGTGTCTTCCGCATTAAAAGGTTGAGTAATGAACATCACATCCTCCTCCTCTGTTCAGTGTTATCTCTCTCCACCACAGCTTCCTCTTCTGTTCGCTCTCACACTCTGCTCCTCTCAGCTTTTATTTCCTGAAATTCCTGACCTCCTCACTGCTGCTCCTGTGGGCCTGAAGTTAGTTCTCCTGCTCGATACAAGAAAATAAAATGTTAGCATAGAAGTTTATAAAATGAGGTTATCTACTGTTTTCCTAAAGGAAATGTCACTCAACTGTAAACCCACATTGACATAATATTTCTTTTTTTTGCTGTCGTCTTGATTGTGTTGGTTTCTTGATAAGCCAAGTTTTTAGATTCAGTGTGCAAATAAGGTCTGTTTATGTTCTGTAGCTCAGTGTGACATTGTCTAAGTTTAGTGAACGGCTATGAAAATCTATTTTGTTAACCTGGATATATTCATACAACCAACTGGTTTTAGTACTACCCCCTGAATCCCTTTTTGCACTCACTGTTTTAGTTATTTGGAGCCAAAAGAGACCATATTAGTACGGCTGCTCAATAAATCAAAGATCGTAATTGCGTTAAGAGTGTTTCCAATAAACACATTACAAAAAAAAAACATTTTGATTCCCCATACTTATTGTCTTTGTTTCAATATTTAAAAAGTGAAAGCAGTCATTTGTTGACTTGTGCATCCTTTATACACAGTTGTTCCAATATGCTTTTGTGCCTGATTTTTACTCTTGAACCGCTAAACAGGGTTGAAGGAAGCAGAGAAATCACCTGTGGGAGATTCACCTGTGGACAAGACAAGTAAGGACACACACACACACACACACACACACACACACACACACACACTGCAGTCTGTTGTCTCCCAGACAATCGATCTCACACAGACCTGATACTTGAGAAATCCAGCCTGTTGTGTCACCCTGTTCTTACTTGTGAATTCAGACCTGCGGGCGTGTCTGCCTCACCTGACCTCTTCTAAACGACTGAAATCTGTTACACCAACAAAGCTGGAATGACGGCTACACACACACACACACACACACACTGAGGCTTTATAACAACTCCACCCTGGTTCACTTTCAGACATTCATAAAGTTGTGGTCTCACAGGATGTGCAGGATACAAAGTTTCTGTATATGATGTGTTTTGTACTTTGATTTGGGGATGGTGTGAAGATAATCCATATTCACATATATTACACAATATTAGTGAATAAACTACTACAGAGGTGTAAGTGCACAATATGATTTTGCACAAAAACTCATGTGAAGCCAGTTTCAAACTAAGAGTAAAAAAATGGCACATCAAAATTTGAAGTTTCAATGTTTACCTAAAAAACCTGAAAAATAATGAGTTTTAAGAAATATATTACGCACAAAAAACTAAATAACTGAATGCAAAACAATCAACAGATTAAATGATGTAATTAAAATGATCATAACTTGAAACCCTGTATGCTGCAGTCATTTATAAACTACTACGAGTTACAAAGTGCACAAATGTTTTTTTTTTTAGGTTGAATCTTCTGTTGTCCTTTTTCCTAGTTTTAAAACCAGAAGACGCCAGCAAGCCTTTAGCTGAAACAACCAATGAGCAAGCGGCTGAGTCACAGGGGGCGGAGCCAACAGAGGCATCAGTTGAAACACCGACTGAGGATACTGCATCAGGTGTGGAACATGTTTATTGAGTGCAGACTCTGCAAAAGTTTTTTTTTGAATCTCAAATAAAGTAACTTTAGTTACTCAGCAGATTTTAATGTGGCCTTTTTTATTTTGACACAATGTTTATATTTAATTCCAAGCATCATGAAATGCAGCTCATTATATCCACATACGCATAGTACGCTGTCAATCATGTATTGACAAAAAAATTAAAGTGATATTGATATATTCGATATTGCTTAATTTATAGTTAGATGTATAAATTATATTTCTATTTTAAGAAATAAATAACCCCATTATAATGTTTACTCTAATCGACGTACAGATCCAAACATTGTATTTATTTCTGTTTTTATTGCATATTGTGTATTTTTTTTGTTTAAAATCAGAATTCTTTGACTTTCCTGCTAACTGTCTGTGTTTGTCAGTGTCAGAGAGCAGCAGCTCTCCTGTCCTTGGTGACGATGATAAAGGTATGTAGTTTGTGTGAATGTTTATGATGGAAAAAGGATTTTCTGTGGATCTTGTCTGTATCACTGCTTTAAACATTGAATGCTCCTTTTTCCGCCTTGTTTGCTTCAGTTATTTGCTTCATTTGTTATCATCGGGTACTCTAACTGGCCAGAACTATGTGAACTTGTTATGCGTCTTTTCTCCTGATTTGGTCTCCTGATAAAGAAGGGTTGGAAGGGTAATGTGGGTATATATAAACCTAGACCATATTGTTTGACATATTAGGGGTCTAAACTGATTTTAGCTAAGAAAAGTTTTCAATGAGCCTGATGCAGTGAAACAGGCTGCAATGTAATCATTGATCAATTAGTGTGTCCTCTAAAAGTTGTTTTTGTCCCTGACAGGCTTCGATTGCTCTCACAACATTACAGAATCTCTAGGATCTCTACAGATATACTCTTTTCAATAAAACCAAACTCTATTACATCACTGGAACAGGAAATACTGATCTATTGCTGCCTAGATTGCTTCGTGTTTAGTGTGTTATCATGTGTTGGAAAAATATTCAGTAGGATTCAAACTAACTTCTTAAAACAACTCTTCGATAACTCAAATAATCCAGTTGGAGCCACATTAAGAAAACAGCTCCTGTGTCTGACTGTGTTTGTCAGTGGAGTCTGGTGAATTTTAAAAGAGTGCCATAACAGCTTACAGTCACACAGACCTTTTCTTTTGCGCCTTTTCTTTTTGAATTCACTTTTTGCTTGTGTCTTAGCAGCAGATTTAACGTCTGTCAGGAAGACCTAAAACACACAAACAGAGGCTGCTGTTTGTTCACATACTTTTGGCCTGTTGTTGTATCCATTGCAAACACTTCTTTCCAGCATCAGTTTGTATATTTGCCTGTGTTTGCATCTTTTTGCCTGTGAATGCTCCTGTTACCTGCTGTCTGCCCTCGCTGTGAACAGCTGACATGATGATGATGATGTCATAAAGGTAACACTCTGGCTCCTCCTGTCTGTGTCTGATGCAGGCTCCAGATCTTACGATGTGGAGTCTGAAATCCAAGGTTGGTCCTGCACTCACTCCAAGTTAGCGGCTGCAGCACAGTGTGTTTAGACGTGTGTCTGTGTGTCTGTATGTGTGTGTTTTCTGCATGTTAAGTTCTTTGCATCTTATCGTTAGCCGATCAGTTTATAGAATCAGTCTGCTCGAGGGTTGTCACGATAGCAGATTTTTAAACTTCAGTATGAGTCTAGTAAAAATAAAACGATCAAAATCAATACCTGTTTCCATACTACCGCAACAAAAATAGAAGTCCTAGACACCCAAACGCCTGCACTGTGTCTAAAAATGCAACTTTTTGGCCAAGACATGAGGCGGCGCCACAGACGGCTTTCATCACCACTACTTTAGTCTGCTTGGTGTGTCAGGGACAAATATGTCGGCAACCTACATTTTCCTGCAATTCAGACACTGCTCTCTCTCTTTCTCTTGCAGCAACTTTTTGATACTATCGAAAAAATTAAAGAAACAGAGAGGATATAACATTTTAAAATGCATGGTTTCAAAAAGTATCAAAGTATAGAGAATTCTGACCTGCAGGACTCCATATCATTGACATAATAATCCACGTTACTGTTTATGTATATGTGTGTTCACATATGTGTTAACATGTGTGTTAACATGTATGTTTGCATGTACGGTATGTTAACCTGTGTGTTAACATGTGTGTTAACATGTATGTTTGCATGTACGGTATGTTAACATGTGTGTTAACATGTGTGTTAACCTGTGTGTTAACATGGATGTTAACCTGTGTGTTTTGGTGTCTTTAGCTGCTGTTCCCCTGCCTCTGTTGTCAGAAGAATTTGTGCCTCGTAAGTTTAACACTCTCATTTCATCTTTTATAAGTGAAATTAGACTTTAAACCAGTTGTTGAAAAGTAATCCGATAAATTTAAAGATACCAGATTGGGGGGTTTGGGGGCGGCGCTGGTAGTTTAGTGTTTAGTAGGTGTGCCTCATATGCGGATGCTACAGTCGTCAAAGAGGGCGGCCAAGGATCAGTTCCAACCTGTGGCTCCTTTCCCACATGTCATTCCCCACTCTCTCTCTCTCTCCCTGATTTCCAGCTCTATCCACTGTCCTATATCTACAATCTTCTCGAAAGAAGAGTTTGAATCGAATAATACCAAATCGTTTCATATTTGAATGAATTTTCCCTGAATCAGATCTAAGCTCTCGAGAATCAAATCGGATATAATTGTCTTGTAACTCTGTGACATCAAAGTGGTCTGAGATTATGATGAACCTTTACTGAATCATCTAAATAAACGTTTTGTTTAACAGATGATCCCAGAGACAGCGTTGATCCTAATGGTAAGAAAGGACTCATCTTTTCTGTCCTCTTCCTTTAATAAACCTTAATATGTTTTATAATAATTCACTTTTGTTGCATTGACATGCTTTTTACGTTGTTGTTTCAGAGGAGAAAGATGGAACCATAGACACCACTGGAGGTGAGAAACTGTACAGTTATATAAAATGTAATTTATGAGCTAGTCCTCATCGCAGCCCCCGAGGGTTCAAAATCCAATCTTGGCCCCGTGCTGCATGTAGTTATCCACTCTCTTCTCTTTTTCCGGGTTTTCTTCAGCTGTCTTATCTAATAAAGGAAAAAAGGTATCACTCAATCAGACTCTATTTATAAAGCACTATTCGAAAAAAAAATGTTGCAGAAAGTGCTTTACACAGAAAATCAATAAAAACAATAAACAGTTGAGTTTGCTTTTAAAAACGTTAACATTATCAGGGACAAAAAAATTACAATCCTTACAAATGTGTCTTTGTATCATTAAATCATAAAAAAAGCAGAACAAATGTGAATTAAAATCTGAGTTTTTAATTTTTTTTCTGTGCTGTAGTTCTAGTGGAGGAGCGCCCCTCAGAGGAGACTGTAGGTGAGTCCAACAGATCGCGAATCAAAAAGTTGTGAGGTATTTTGTATGTTGTATTAACGACAGTAAGAACAATGGACTCTGATATATTTTCTTTTTTGATTTGTTTCGCAGTGGACTCCACACAATACTTGACCAGCTCCAAAGTCACACAGGAAGCAGGTACAGTGTGGATGCTTTGACAAAAAGCAATAAATTAAATCATAATAAAAGGTTTATTGTTGCCTGTTTTTAAATAAAGTTCAGGGAATCTAGAAAATGCAGTTCTTCCTGAACACGTGCTGCCTTACTGGTTCTGCTGCGTTTATATTGCTGAGACCAGTCATGCATCGCTCCATCCCGCTCCTTTTAAGGTTTTAATATCTCACCAGGTCTTTTCATTTCCTGAATATTTCTTGAGAAAACAGAAGAATTTCATGAATAATTTTGGGTTTGAGGCGATGTAAATGTTTTGAGCCACTTTGGAGGAAATTGGTTTCATGGGAAAGAAAATAAATAAACAAATAAAATCTCATATGGAAGTACAAATATTTTATATCCTTTTCTCTGTGAAGTTATATAAAATAAAGTTATGATATCAATAAACTTTGTGTTGTTTTTGTCTATTCAGAGACGGTGGAAGAGCCAGAGAACCAGTCCGAGCCCCCAGTGGAACCAGAACCAAAAAGTGAAACTACTAAAGTGGCCGGGAATAGTGCAGAGGCTGAGGGTAAACACACACAAATATTTAGAGCTCCCCCTGCTGACTGACTGCGGTATAGGTCATGAGCTCCGCCTCCTCCCTGTTAACAGATGGGACATGGGTCAAACAAAAAAATAAAAATTCCACATCAAATCACTGAAACACAATAACACAAACTAACCGATCAAGTTTGAAGTAGAGCAACAACTCCTGAGTTCTGGAAATAAAATTACAGTTTTTGTCAATGGAGTCTGGTGGCTTTGAAGCGAGTGATGTTAGTTTTTTTTTTGCTTTTTCTTTAACAAAAAGGTCTGTCTCTGTATAGATCTAGAATTACAATCTGAGCCTGTCAGTGACAAAAACAACCACTTTTATTGGACACACTTTGACATATGTTGCAGACGTTACAGCCTGTTTCACTGCTGCAGGCTGAAGAAATATACTGGAGCAATTCAATTATCTTTTTATTCATTTAAACTCCAAAAATATGCACAAATGGGGCTACAGTCTGTCTCATCTGCTGTGTCACAGGAACTACAGAGACTCAGGCTGAGGAAAAGGTCAAAGAAAAAGGTAAAAACTGATAATGAATCATACAAGCAGGTGTATCATTTCAGATTGAGCCCTGTCACTCACACGGCTTCTTCATTTTACTTCTCTAAACTTTTTATCATCTCTCCCATTTTGTATGTTTCTTTCTCCTCCAGCAAAGAAGAAGAAACCAAAACTGTTGAATAAATTTGATAAAACTATCAAAGCAGAAATCGACGCTGCAGAAAAGCTCCGCAAAAAGGTAGAGACATGATGCTGCAGATCTCCTGAAAACACTCACTCACATTGCACTTTTACAGAGCATGCATGACACCTGTTTGTCAGTATCAAATATCTGATGACTTATATATATTTTGATATGTATCGTTCTCCTGCTTTCAGGGTAAGTTGGAGGAGGCATTGAGAGCGTTCGAGTCATTGGTTCAGCAGCATCCTCAGAGCCCCCGCGCTCGCTTCGGAAAGGCCCAGGTACTAAACAGTACTACTACACATTACAACTGTACTGTGATCTGGTACTGTATCTAAATGTTGTTTCTTAAATATGTGGACAGACGGAGGACGACCTGGCAGAGAAGCTGCGTAGTAACGACATGCTGCAGAAAGCCATCAACAGCTACAGAGAGGCCGCTGAGCTCCCTGACGTGACCCCTGACCTCCTGAGAGCGGCGCTGAAGAAACGAGCAGAGAGGCAGCAATTCTTGGGTAACAAATACTTACACTACACCTAGTGCTACTTCTAGAAACAATACTGCTCACTTACTGTTAGCAATTACCTCTTTAGATCGCCCAAATGTGGATAATCGGGATACAAAAAAAAAGGAATGCATTAATTTCAGACTCTGATTGTAGTGATGGCAGCTAACCAACTTCTAGATGATTTTTGGATTCGTCTATAAGCCTGTGTTTGGGATTTGTGTAAAGATTCCTAAAATTTGAATGTTCGGGATTTTTTTTCCTTTTTCTCTCTCAGGACGGATGCGAGGCTCTCTGACGACTCTGGAGAGGTTGACTCAGATCTTTCCGGAGGATATCGGTCTGAAGAACGACCTCGGCGTTGCACACTTGCTGCTGGGAGACAACAAGGGAGCCAAGAAGGTCTATGAGGAGGTGTGTGTGTGTCTATGTCCTCAGCAAACACACGTCATTTCTTCCACCACAGAGGTTCTTATAACCTTCCTCCAGAAAACTGATTGGTTCTTCTTCATTTATAGGTTTTGGCGGTCGCCCCTGATGACGGCTTTGCCAAAGTTCACTACGGCTTCATCCTGAAATCAGAGAACAAGATAGCAGAGAGTATACCATACCTGAAGGTAAACACACACACACCTTTGTATGCTTGTGAAGACTTTTTTTAGCAATATTTAGATGCAAAAAAAAAAGGAGGAAGGAAGGAGAGCCGTTGTTCTTCTACTGATAAATTTAAGGCTGCTTGTTATTAATCAAAATACAAACAAAAAATTTACCAAAAGAAACCAGAATAATATCCAATCCAGTCTAAATGTATCCTGTTCAATCAAACAACAACATAAAAACAACACAACTAACACAAAGACTGATTTAAAGACAACAGGACAATAAGCACTTAGAACAACAGGATAGAAAAAGATTTAAAAAGTGTTGTGTCTGACAAAAATCCAGGTCAGAGCCAGAAGGTAAGTCGAACTTCTTCTCTAACAGTCATAATTCCTCCATGTACAAACCCCCAAAAATGGCACAAGAAAAGTAAGCACTGGACATTTCCTTATTCGGCGCATAAAAAGTTCACTGTATCCATCCAAGCCAAGCAACTCAATAAACTGAGTTTATTCACCATGGCAACAGAAATGAAAAATGGCTTCAAAACATCATCTTTTTAGCTTTTAGGACTTTCCACTACGTCTTTGGGCATTCTTATAATGCAGTGCTTCCGCCTGTATGATCCAGTTTTAACCGGTTCTCCTGACCGGGGTATTCTCTGTCACAACCCCTCCTTCTACTCCTCCTCCAGAGGGGCTCACTGTCCTCTACTCCTCCTGGATTTCTAACACACAATAATATATGTTATATCATCATTGTTTAAGCACAAACACTGTCATGGAACACAGAGCATATCATTCGTCATGAATATTATGAATATAATTGTTTTCCACACAGGGAATATAAAACAATTGATATCAAAGACAGTTTGGGTTTTCTCTCAATCAGAGCCCAGCAGCAGCAGGTCAAATAGAATTAAGACAAAAAGTTTAGATCAAATCAGAGCAGGAAGATAACGACATAAAAACACTCTGTCCTGCACATGTCCCCTTTCTAAAGCTGATTAAACACAACTGAGAAACCAGGTTTCATATCCAGGTTGTTAATGTGACTATAAAGTGCTGTAATTTATAATCTGTCATTTAATTTAAACTTAACACTTAAATTTAAACCCTCAAAACAACTTGAAAAACTCCCTTCTCTCCTCCTGTGTCTCTTCAGGAGGGTTTGGAGTCCGGTGAACCGGGGACAGACGACGGGCGATTTTTTTTCCACCTGGGTGACGCTCTGCAGAGAGTCGGAGACAACAGCGTGAGTAGCACACATGAAAACACAAACTCACATCAGTTATGGCTTCATACCTGCCTGGTACATTCATCACTTTCTAAGAAATACAGGAGCTGACAAAACAAAAGCTTTCTGATCACAGGTGACTCTCCCTCGTTTTAACGTCTTTTCAGTGCTCTACACAAGACGCGCTGCCATCCTGTTTTTCTTATTATGTTTTCTAACTTTTCCGTTTGTGTAACCTCGGATACTAGTCTGATTTTCTAACTTACTCTTGCTCCGTCCTAGGCGTTAAAGTTAAGCCCAGGTGTAACACAAACGGGGCTTAAGTCCAACAGGTGCACAGGGTATAACTTTAAGTTCAGTAATTTTCGAAACAGGACATTCAAATGGAACGTGTACAAAGTCTGGTGTCAAGTAAACTGTGTTTAACAAAAAGAAAAAGGTAATTAAATAACAATAAATACAAATATTGAAAGTCAAACCAGATAAATTAATTTGTAATTAATAAAATAAAAAATCTTTATAATATAATATGTTTACTAACTGAGTGAATAGGAACGCTGGCATAGACAGAACAAGTTTAGCGTGTGTAAGTATGTGTGTGTGAGTGTGTGCTCTCTGCAGTCAGTGACAGAGCAGCTCCGTCACAACAAAACCACATTTTTTTTGTTTGCATCCCATGACAAGAAAAAGACAGAATCACGATCAAGAAGGAAAATATGGTAATTTAACATCTGTACCTGCAATAATGTATGTTGGCCACTTGGAGGTGCCAAAGAGTAACGATAAACATCCTCTAGTCTAAAGTGACCTCAAATTACTCTTTTCTATTTTATTAAAACAATCAATTATGAGACAATGAATCAGCTTTATTAGTGTCCAGTTACTCAAAGTCATTTTTCAAGCTTTCTCTGGTTCCAGATTCTCAATGGTGAGTTTTTGTTGTTTGATCTTTGATGGCAGAAAACCAAATATTTCGGGATTTAGAATTTCTCTGTTTTAACTCCACGAAAGTCCCAAATGTAAGCTTGTCTTTCTTTATAAACAAAACGCTTTTACAGTATTTATCAGTGTCTATCTGTGCGTCTGTGCAGGCGTATCACTGGTACGAGCTGGGTCATAAACGCGGCCATTTCGCCTCGGTGTGGCAGAGGTCTCTCTACAATGTGGACGGACTGAAGGCTCAGCCCTGGTGGACGCCTAAAGAGACCGGTTACATGGATCTGGTGAAGGTAAAGTGTGTGTGTGTGTAAGGGAGTTTGTATTCACATGTGTATATGCATTCATTAACACTTTAAAGAACTGGAGCTGTGCTGATGTTCTAGACGCTGGAGAGGAACTGGAAGACGATCAGGGAGGAGGCTCTGGCTGTGATTGACCAAAACACGGGACTGTTCATACCTGAGGAGGAGAACCTGAGAGAGAAGGGAGAATGGGGGCAGTACACACTCTGGCAACAAGGTACACACTCCAGAAATGCATGAGGCAATACAGACCATTCTTACCCCACCGGTACAGTTTGTTTTCAAAACGATTAGATTTTTAAAAGTAAAAAGGGTGGCAGCAGATGGACGATGCAGGTGGGACCTACCATAAATAACTGAATGTGACAGTGGAATTCTGCATAGTGTAAAAGATGACCTTCAAATCAAACGCTGGAAATGTTTTAATTAAGATAGGAAAAGTTTGTACTTCACAATTTTGATAAGAAGCTGCACTAAAGGAACATTCATTATGTGTTTTTGTTCTCTGTACATTTTTTGTGTGAATATAATTCTTAATTTCTATTTTAATAATGCTTGAATGTATCTTTTGGTGTTTTTTTTTTTTGTTGGCCTGTTTAGGTAAAAAAGCAGGAACTTCATGTCAGGGTGTCCCAAAGACTTGTGCTCTGCTGGATAGATATCCTGAAGCTACAGGTTGCAAGAGAGGACAGGTACACACACACACACATACACACACACACACATATCTTAACTTCACCAGGCCCACATTAAGGATTAAATCAGTATTTCCTGCTTTTCGACTTGACTCTGATGACTAGGCACGGCTGCTCCAAAACCACAAAACAAAAGTACATCTTGGGGGGGGAAACAGCTGGGAGTGTAGAGCAGGGCTGCTTGTGTCTACGGGTGACCAAATAGAGTGAAATTTGAAATTTGTATAAAAAGCTGAGGTGGGGGGTACATGAGATAAAAATGTAAAAAACGAAACAGTATAGAGAATTCCACCATCTCTTCATTGAGCTCTGTCTGGACCTACAAAGTAGTAAAGCCCGAGCTTTTACCATCTGAAGCAGGAAATCTTAAAATGATAATCTCATGAGCTAGTTTTAATCTGCTTATGTTACGCGCTTTAATGTGTGTGTGTGTGTGTGTGTGTGTGTGTGTGTGTGTGTGTGTGTGTGTGTGTGTGTGTGTGTGTGTGTGTGTGTGTGTGTGTGTGTGTGTGTGTGTGTGTGTGTGTGTGTGTGTGTGTGTGTGTGTGTGTGTGTGTGTGTGTGTGTGTGTGTGTGTGTGTGTGTGTGTGTGTGTGTGTAGATAAAGTTCTCAGTGATGCAACCAGGTACACACGTGTGGCCTCACACTGGTCCCACTAACTGCAGACTGAGGATGCACCTCGGCCTCGTCATCCCCAAACACGGCTGCAGGATCCGCTGCACCGACCAGACACGGTACTCCTCTTCTTCCTCTTCACTTTTAATCCTCCTCGTCCTTTCTCAACAATCTCCTCATCCTCCTCTTTTTATTCCTCTTTCTCCTCACAGCTTTTTAAGTATTTTTATATGGCAGTGAGTTTTGATATAATAACTTCATTAAACCTGTGACCTCAGGGTTATTCACAACTCACCAGATGGGCTTATAAGACAATGTAATGCATACTTTTTTCATGCTTACCAGACAGTAAAACCTAATTGCAATCCTGGTTTGTTTGAGTGAATTACCCATAATGCAGTGTGCTTCAGTAAAGGGTTCTGCTAACCTCTCTTGTCCTCGCCCCCCGGTGTCTCAGGGAATGGGAAGAGGGAAAAGTCCTCATCTTCGACGACTCCTTCGAGCACGAGGTGTGGCAGGACGCCGACAGTTACCGCCTCATCTTCATCGTGGACGTGTGGCACCCAGAGCTAACGGCTCACCAGCGCCAAACTTTGAGCCCGATTTAGATCCAGAACACACCGAGGACTGCAGAACTAGTAAGAACAGTATGAAGGACTTATCGGACCCTCTGATTCTTCTTCTGTGGATAAAAACACTGAATGTCTGAGAAGAATCCCATTTGTTGATGAACTACAAAAATCGACATTCGAAGGATCAAAACATCAGACTGGGGATATTTTCTGGGTTTTACTACTGACTTTATTTCACCAAAACTACACAAGGTACGTGTTTACGCCCTGATATAGACTTAACCCATAACTTAACTCAGTTTGGCTCATCGTCAGGGTTAATAAATGTGGAATATTTGACTTTTTAAAATCTGATATCATAGAACATTTTCCAGCTTGTTACTGAGACTCAAACAGAAACCCGCCCCCTGATGCTGTGGTACGGTTTCTCATTGTTAAGTGGGAGAAATTGTGATTAAGAAAACACTAAATGTTTGAGAAGAAACCTCACTTATCTTTCTTGATAAGTTTGTTTAAATGTCTTTGTTTATGAAATAAGAAAGGAGCCTTAATTTTAGCTTGAACCACTATGCATTTCTTCAGTTTATCCAGTGGGTTTTTAGTTTCACTTTTTCATCACTTTTGCACAGAAACCAAGAAACACAAGATGTTATTAAAGATGATTTATATTTATATTAAAAATAAAGATACTGGAAAAAAAATGGCAAAAACAAGAAAAATGTGTTTTCTTTTTGGAAATGATCCCATCTTATTCTCAGACTTTGAATGGTGTTATGTGATTCAATGTGACCGAGCAGAAAACGATAGAAGGTTTTGCAGCTCTACATGTTTAAAATGTAACATTAATATAAAAACTTTCACCTCAAACTTGAAAATTGTGAGTATTTAAAAAAAATCATAATTTTTCATGTATTTTGGAGCTCAACTACTTAAATGATAAAAAAAAAAGATTACATTTTCTACCAGCAGCTGTGTAGCAGCTGTGTAGCTTTAATGGATGTTACATACAGTAATACTTTTCAATAAGTGACCAGATCTAAGGGTCTGTGTCTGTGTTATTTATTTCCTGAACTGTTGCATTAGAGATTCCTTAAAATAAAACTCTTCTAATTAAATGAATCACAGCACAGTCATGTTGGTGTAAATGTTTACTTCTATACATTCATTGAAAGGAAATACATTACATTACAGTCGAGTGGAGACCAGAACACTGCTTAGTGTAGCCCTGATAACAAGTCAAACACGCTGCAAAAAATAATGACAAACATGGCCTTTAAATTTGACATACTTCACATTATTTGAGATAAAGAAGTGAAATTATCAGTCTGCAAGTGTTCCTTCTTCTCAAAATTATGTTGAACTTGTTGGCATGTTGGTTTTGTTTCTGGTTTTCAGAAAAGAAATTGAAGTGAATTGACTTGGATTATCTCAGGATAAGATCGGCCAGGTGTGCCACTTTTTTCGCAGTGTGGTAATACTTGTAACAATAATATACAATCTTCAAATAATTTAGACTCAATAAAAAAAATCTCTCCCTTCACAATCAAAGTTAAAGTGAAAATTTGGCATCCTGTGGTTTCTTCAAAATACAATACTTTTAGAGAAAGACATGTTTCACTCTGGTAGAACAGTTTTGAACATTTTCATGCATTTGATCACGTTTAAGTGTTGTGACTAGTGCCGTCCTTTTGTTTGAATTGCCTCTGACAGTTGTTGTTGATGTGATTTTGTCGTTTTAACATGAAAGAAAAAATGTGACATTATTCTACCAAAGTGAGTTTTCCTTCAAGTCATCCTTCCTCCCATCCTTTCTTCAATAACTAATATGGATTTTTTTTATCCCACTTTTAATGATTTATTTCTTCTTCTGAATTTAAGACAAAGTCAAAAGAAGACATCATTTAGAAATACTCCAGCAGGAAGATAAAAACTTAAGGGAAGTAATGGAGCCGTCCTGCGAGTACCGCACATTAACCTGAAAGTAACTTAAAACTTAAATTTTATATTCACAATCACAGCTCAGAAAACAGTGAACATTAATGTTTTTTTCTAGAATTTAACGCTGGGTTACACCAACAAAGATCCTTAAGTATGAATCAAATCATACAAGTTTTGTCTTCCTATTGCACCACAGACCTTACAGAAAAAAAACTCAATGAAACGTTAAAGCTGCATTAATACATTTAGGCCACTAGGGGGCAGTAAAAGTGAGTCACAGACAAAATTAGAGCGAAATATTGATGCAAACATTTTTGTCCAATATTCAAGTAGTGTCCACCATTAATTTCACAGCTATATGACACTTATTATTAGTAGAATTAATTTGAAATAATATACAAAACAAATGTTCTAAGCTCTGAGACTCCAATCAAACATCCAAGCATGTTGGGGAGTTAGAAAGCCAGTAGATGCTTCTTAAGACTTGCCTTTTTGAGTTCTCTACAGTATAAAAGCAATCCAAGTGATAGTTATCTGTAAATCAAATTGTACGACGCATACATGAACTGCTAATAGCTCATTTGGCATAGTTTTACAGGTTCCAGTTAGCTAAAATGCTACAAAAAAACACAGCTTATAATAAACTGACTCCATAGAAGCATCTTTCTTGAATCATTATGGTGAAATATAGCTACAAA
Organism: Labrus bergylta; assembly: GCF_963930695.1. Classification (NCBI taxonomy): domain Eukaryota; kingdom Metazoa; phylum Chordata; class Actinopteri; order Labriformes; family Labridae; genus Labrus; species Labrus bergylta. The sequence continues at coordinate 9,388,105 of NC_089214.1, read as the reverse complement.
TTATTATCATCCACCAAATAGAAGTGAAAAAGGTAAATAATATGAGTGAATAAATTGGATAAATCCAAATATTTTTCCAACCTTTATTGGTTTAACTTGTAAAGTTTGTTTTATCGTGTTAAATAATAATAAACTCAGATGAAACTTTATTTTGTTATTAATGAATCCTTGTTGATGTAACCCAGCCGAAGCGATCTTAATTGTTGATATTATCATATATGTAATTGTTTGTTCTTAACCATTGAATTCTTAGCTAACCGTGCGTGCCGTCACATTTGTTCTGCGAGGTTTTAATAAGAGTTTCACTACATCTTTCATGTTTCTGACTCAGCAATAATCAGAACCATTACTAGTGAAATGCAATAACGGTGTTACATTCCTCCTGGTTTCTCACAAAGACTTGAAGCACATGGTCGTGCAGACTGACGTCAGATGACACACAAATACACCCTTCAGAGTGTGTCGTTGTAGACATCAGGACAGATGCTGCTGGCTGGAGAGAGGCTCAGCTGGGAGGCATTAGACGGCTCAGAGACAGGACAGACTTTGTGTGTATTGGTATGTGTCCTGTTTTGGAAGTTCAGAGTTCAGGTCATTAGGACACAAGTTTAAATCCTGTAGCTAAATACAGACAGAATATGGGTGTGATTAAGTGTTTTTGCTGTGTGTTTTTGTCCTTTGAGAAGTGTGTTGTGTGTCTGTACATGTGTGCTGATGGATCTACATGTGTGTGTTTGTGGGTACACTATATATATATATATATATATATATATATATACGTGTGTCTTCAGTCCAGGGCCAGTAGAGGTGTGCTGGTCTCTCGATCTGTTGGCCGGAGAGTTTCTGGATCGACTGCAGATTGAGACCTGAAACACACACACACAATCTTTGTGATATCAAGTAAAAGTATTCACATTCTTTACATTAAAGGGAATTCCACTATTTTTAAACTTCGGTCCTGTCTTTTATATATCTGGTGGTCTAACATTTTGAATTTCTCCAGATGATTTCTTCAGCCTGCAGCAGTGAATCAGGGTGTAATGGCTTCAATATAAAACTTTGTGGACAATGCTCTCGATCATGTTGTGTCCACTAAAAGTTGTTGTTTTTGTAACTGACAAATTGAGATTGTTGTTCTATGTGTCTGACAACATTACAGAAAGAGATAGACTTTTTGTTTGAATGAAGATGATTTTTATAACCACAAACAGCTGTTACCTCAATCTCGAGACTCCATTAAGAAAACAAGGAGTTGTACCTCGCAGAACACAGAAGTTGCTGGTCTGCTGCTGCTTTGATTATTTCCCTTTGTGCATATTATTTTGTGTTTCACAAATATTGAGTGAGATGTGGACTATTTGAAATATAACAGTCAATCTGAGCCTATCACTGACAAAAAAAACAACAACTTTTTGTGGACGTACTTTTACATCCTCGTTAACAACCTGGTTACATCCTGCATTGACTACTGCAACTCCATTCTCTTCGGTCTCTCTCTCAAGTCCATCTACAAACTTCAACTGGTCCAGAACTCTGCTGCTCGCATCATCTCCAGAACTCCCTCCATTAATCACCTCACTCCTATTCTTTAGCAGCTTCACTAGCTCCTAGTTAAACACTGCATGGACTTCAAGTTTTTTCAGTATAGTAAAAAAAGAAAGTAAATAAGGTAAACTACAGAACATTAAATATCAAATTAGCAGTCTCTTTTCATCAAATTCAAAACTGTAGTAAAACCAGTGGTGCAGTGCAGGGTATATGCAGGTATACAGAGTAGACCCACTTGTTTTTCAGTCTCCAAAGGATATACCCACTTCTAAATCTCCTCTAAACCACTTCATGATTAACTGACAATATTCAGTAGTTTGCTGGAATTTTTTCCTAGAATGGTAAAGGGATGACCCTCCCTACTCTGTCTCTAATTGACTAGTACGTACCAACTGAATGTAAAAGAGGAATCTTACATGTCACTATTTTAAACAGAGGCCTTTTTTTCTCTGCTGAACGGGTCCCACATTTAGGGGCAAAATGAAGAGTATACCCACTTCTTCAGCCACCACTACACCACTGAGTAAAACCCAGACTACTCTCTTCATCCATCGCCTCACCTCTTCATCATGTCCTTCTCTCCTCCACCTCCACAGTTCTCCCTGACGTGCAGCGCGTCATAGGTCAGCGTGTACTCCGTCTCGTCATTGTAGTCTGGTCCCAGCAATGTTCGTGCCCAGATTCCCATATCGTACGGAGGAAGAGTCCCGCCAAATTCCGACGGCAAACACTCAGGCTGGATGAGCTGGTGGAGAGAGTTCAGGTTGTTGCCGTGAAGGAAGATCTGAGGGAGGGAGAGGAAACAAAGTGAGAAAAGAGACAATTGGGGTGGGGCAAAAAAAGAAGGGGAGGAGACAAGTAGATAACTCCGTAACAAGATAAAGGAATCAAAATAAAAGTAGATAGTAGGAAAGATGATTGAGATTCACCCTCTTCCTGGTTTTGTCCTTGAGGAAAGGTTTAATGATGGTGTACATGGCGTGGATGTACCATGGCTGATTCACAAAGTGGATTCCTCCAAACCGGGCCGGGAAGCTGTCCTGAGGAGACGAGGAGAGGAAAGACAACGTTTGAAGGAGACAAAGCAATAACAGGTAGGTCGAAGAGACCCGAAAGTTAAATGAGTAGGAGAACCAAGGAGATAAGAGGAGTCCAGGAGAAGACGAGGAGGTGTTCAGAGGTCAGGTGTTTGTGTTGTTATTTACCTGGAGGCCCTCTATGGCCAGTTTGAGGATGTTTGGGGTTAACTTGGACGCCTGTTTGAAGGAGAAATTGCTCCAGTCGATGATGAGGATGAAACCGTTAATCTGAAGTTCGGGGTTCTCTATCAAAACCTCCAAAGACAGCAGGATGGCCCGCAGGATGTCCGTGAACGAGTTCCTGATCAAGAGGGAGAAGAAGGATGAGGGTAAGATGAAGACAACTTGTATGTAGGTGTTCATCAACAGCTAATCAATAGTTAAAGAGGCTGTGACGGTGAGTCTTAACTACAACAATGGACTCAATCGGCTTTTTGTGTTCTTGTCTATTTATAGTGTAAGTACAGCACTGACTCATTAGGCTCCTTGTTCATTTCAATCAATAGACAGACATGTTAATGTGTGTGGGACAACATGTTTAATGTGTGTTCTGAGGATCTTAATGTGTTTACCCAGTCAAATAGTGGGGACCTGCCTTCTTTGTGCGGACAAAACTCAATTCCTCAAACCTTTAATCATTAAATTTCAAGGAGAAAGTTTGCATTTAATATTTAAATGAATAATTGATGTATATGAGTGTGAGTGGCATTGTGCATGACCTACGTTTTGAGGACCTTAATGTGTTTACAAAGTCACACAGTAGGGACTCATCTTTCTTGTGGAGGAAAAAACTAAAAACCTCACTATTTAAATCATTACATTTTATAGGGGATGACTTGATTTAGAAAGGGTAAGATCAGGGTAAGTGTTACTATATGTATGTGTGTTTGTGTCCAACATGTATTCCCCATGTTGTCGGGCCCTTGAGGTGTTAACATAGTTAGTAAAACCATAACATAGTAAAACCTCCCTTCTTCCTGGGAAAAAAAACGTAATTCCTCCTACCTTTTAACATTAGGTTCAGGGGGAAGACATTTATTAACAGATTAATTGTTAATTGTTTATGAGCATGTAGAACATGTATAACCTATGTTGTGAACGTGCGTGTGTGTGTGTTTGTGTGTGTGTGTTTGTTTGTTACCTGCTCTGGTCCCAATTGGAGGCAAACAAGATGAGGATTTTTCGGCCATGTTGGTCTGGAGTCTCCAGTACGCCTGGAAAACCATCCATCAGTGCCCGCTTAATACCTGGGTCATCAACCTGTAACACAATTTACTCCAATTAAGAAGCCCACTTATTAGGTGGCTGAGTATTTCAAGAACTATTGTAAACTTTTTCGGCCTCAATCTTTTTCTTTGAACAGTTCAAACAGACCTTGAAGCTCTGAAACATGTCAAGGTTCTGCTGTCTGAACTGGAAGTACTGGGCCAGCAGCCTGAAGGTTTCCACCTGGTCAAACTTTCTGGCTCTCAGGAAACGGAGGATGAAGTCATCATCGGTCCGCAGAAAACCAATGTCGGGCCGTGTGACAATCATGTCCCGGACCTTGATGTAAACACAGGACAAAACAAAGGCGGAAGGCATCATTAAGTTCACCTTTAGCTCTACTGCAACATCTTGAGTGAGAAATGTAATCTGAAAACAGTTGAGTTAAAGCAAGACATTTTATGGTTGTCACATTGACAACCAGACAAAATAGGAAACTAACCTTGGACAACATCCCCTTAAAAACTCTGAAAGCCCAAACTTTACTGTATATGAATTGGTGTTTGAAACACATGTTTTCTTAGGTTTAAGTAGGAAGCACTGGACTTTGGATGTGGAATTTTGGCTGCTGCAACTTGGTTTTATGGAGTCCGGGAAAAGCTAGTATTATTTGGATAAGAAGGTGGAGCTTGAGAGGAGTGAGCACTAAGAAAATGATAAATTACCAAAGTTATACAGTCAATGACCGATGTCACTTCCTTAGCTGACTATCATAATGGATCTAGCTAACTAGTCTAGTATTGTAAGCAGGGACCAAAATCTGCTAATAAATGCTAACATATAAATAACACAACCAGAAAATAATTGTAGTAAAGGCTTGTTATGCCGGGATCAGACAACACATTATATGCACCAATACAGCCTGATCCGGCAGACGTAGGGTTTGGCAAGTCAATTGATTTATCCTTTGTAGTGTCATTATGAACAACAATCAAGGCTACATCTGGGATGCCTCATGACCTGCTGACAGAAAGACTAAAAAATTTGTATTTTTTGTCTGCCTTCTACGATACTTTGCTGTCATATCCGTTATGTGACATTGACCAATGAGAGCACAGAATGCTCCGCACACGCAAAATTTACGGGTGTAAACAAACAAAATGGCCTAGCTAAAGCAGAATGATCAAGTTGTTGCTGCGAGATGGAACTATTAGACAGGAAAAGTTTGCCATGCTCTTGCAGCAACACTTTTTTTGTGTCAAATAACAGTATTGGGGTTCAGTTGGCATAAAATCACTTTTGGAGCTTGCCTCTAGCGGCAACTTGAGGTATTGCATTTCTTTTTTTGTTCTTCAGTGTTTGATTTATTTTACAGCCTTAAAAGTTTCATTTTGTCTTTGGGTTGAATATTACCATTAGTATGCTGACATTAGTTAAACATTGTAGGTTTTCAAACCTGCTGGATGTCCTGGTGCAGAGTGTCTGGGTTTTCATTCAGCTCTAAGCGAGCCTTCTCCGTCGTCTCTGAGCTCAGACCGGCGTGTAGATGGGTCATCATGGGGTCTCACTCTGATGTGGTTCCTAATGTCCAAAATGTGTTTCTTCACAGACTACTGACCCACAATCGGGAGATTGTTTTCCACTTTTTATGTCTTAGGATTGTCAAGTTTTATTCCAACTTCTGTAAATTCCAAGATGAAGATTTCCAGACAGTTCCTTTCTGCTGATTGATTTGTTGTACAATCTTCTGTGGCTCAGTTTTTTGATTTGGTTTTGAAACAGTCAGTAAAGTGAGTCTTTGACCTCTAAACTATAAAACAATCTTATTTGCTGTCTTTGTTTTTGATGTCTTTGATTTTAGATTCCAGATTATTTTTGAAAGAACATAACTTGAATAGAACAGTTTCACCTCCTCAAAAAATCCCAGGGTTTGTCAGGAAGAGACAATCGTGGTCGTCTTTATCGGACTGTTGTCCAACAGAAACAGCTTATGAATGAACAATCGACTCTGCTGTCTACTTCTACATTATTGGAAGCTTTGATCCCTGTTTTTGGTTTTTGATGCTGAACTGAAACGCTGAGTATGCTGAAGAGTTTTAAAGTCACAAAACTTCAGTCATGGCATAAACGTGTTTTAATGGACAACACATTCAGGGTAAAAGTAAATGCCAAATCCACATCCTATTTGTCCGGATTTTCTCTCCGTTTGGCGTTTCACACCTCCCTCCGCCTCCTCCTGCTCTCAGTCATTTTTCAGAATTTGGTTTCAGGTTTTCATAAGACGACATTGATGCTCCACTTCGTCATGTTTGGCTGCTCAGAGCTGGAGGCTTAGTGATGATGATGAAGAGTCCTGTTGTTCTGCACAGAGGTTGTGACCCGTCAGAATAGAAAAAGGTCAGTTAAGGCAGATCGTCAAATGCCGAGGTCCTCAGCCTGATACAGAGAGGAAAGCACAGGTGACATACATGGCATTTCTTCAATGAGGCAGGTATCTCTGCTACCAATGTAATTAGTATTTCTTGTTCTGCCGTTAAAAAAAAGTGCACATTGTGTTTGACAGGCTGGTAGAATTTTTAGACAAGAGGAGGTTAACTGCATTGCCAAAAGGTTACATTATACATTTTCTGCCTATTATATCTACTAAATTGCACTTTATTGTAGTTTAAAATCAGAAAAAGGTGTAGCTTTTGCAGGTTCAGACAAAAAATAAAGGACATTTTAGCTTCCTACAATAGAAAATTATAAAACTCTAGGCACACAAGTTGGGTAATTTCTTATGTTCAATCATCAAAAATTCAAGCAACCTTCTACATACAGTCTAAATTAAATATATTGGCAGTGTTTCAGTACAAACAAATTTGTACAGTTTGGAAAATGATGTCGAAGTTTGATTACAATTTTTGATGGGTTCATTCCTCTACTAATCCTGCCCTGTTAAATAGATGACATTTTTTAAAGCTTCTGCATTTTCAAAACTATAGATCATTCAAATATTGGTGATTGTAACATGACATTTACTTCTTGCTTGTAAAGTCAGTAAACTAGAGGTATAATGCATGGGTTTGTGTTTCTGCTGCTGCTCAACCATTCAATCAATGGTAGTTTTTATCTTTTCTTTATCTCCATTTCATAATGGAGGTCTGAGCCTCAGATGACCCCCATGCCTTTCCACCATTCACCCCAACCCCCGCCCCCAACTCGACCCCATCTGCCGCTTGCATTAATTGTGTCAGATGTCCACAGAGGCACTTGAAGGTCCCTTGGGGCTGAATTTTACATTTCAAGCTCTGAGATTTAACATAAAGGAAAATAACACAACCTGAGCTGCCTGAATGTTACTCTGCTTATACAATTAGGTCAAATTTCTATGTAAAATCTCATTTTATTGATTAAAACAGTCTAATACTGACAGCTCATAATAGAAATGACACTTATAATGTGTAGGCAGTGTGTGCGTGTAAGTAGGCTCACCAAATGTCCTCACAAGGAGGCAAAAATGTAAGAACATCCTCCACAAGTGAGGGGATTTATCCGGGCAAACAGGTTCTGTACGTTTTAATTTAATTTAAAATGGAAATAATTTAAAATACCCACAGCTGAGGGAGCTGCTAGGTGTGCTGGTTGGATCCCGGCCGTCCTGGCTGGCCCGACGGCCCTCCGGTGGTGGTGCTGATGCTGGGGATGGTGGCGGAGGTGGCCATCGGTATCCCGCTGACAAAAGAGGTTTCTTTGAAAATTAAAAACCAAAACGCATAAAAAATAAATCCTTAAAAGAAACAAAATGTCCCTGAGGGAGTCAGAGGGGATTAAAGCCTGTCCTTGTGGATCCGTGTGGGCATCGTAACGTGTGAGGAGGACGATGATGCGTTTTCACTTTGTGCTCCGAGAAGACGTCAGGATGCTCCCAAACTGACAAGTTTGCAACGTAAACAGTACGACGTCCGGTCATGATTTTCAAAATAATGGTTTAACCCAGCTGCGATTTAGTCACAGGCCTATTCCATGTGTTTAAATGAGCTCATATTGAAGTCAAAAGAGTGTTTTTGTTTTTATGAATAATGGGGGGATTTCATGCCTTTATTTGATAGGACACTGGATAAAGTTGGAAATCAGGGAGAGAAAGTGTGGAATGACATGGGGGGGGTAAGAGCTGCAGGTTGGACTTGAACCTGGGCTGCTGGCTACAGGACTACAGTATAGCCTTGGCACATTGGGCTCAACGTACCTACATGACCATCGGCGCCCCAAAAGGTAAGGTTTAAGTCTAACTTTTTCTTGAAGGGCTTCTTTTAAATATCACCTGCTCCTTTATTAATTATATGTAGGCCTTCTTAATTTGCTTAGTCTATGAAACAAATAGGTGCACAATCTTAACAAATATCAACACCATGTTTATCAATACTTAAGATAACATACCCACAGAAGAATATACATACATATATATTTATTTTTATATTTATTCTGAACTTTATACCAGTTATGAAACATAGGCTATTATCTTTTGGGTTTGTTTTTTTTTGTAAAATCTGTAGTTTATCAATTGAGATGAGCAAGAAATAAACCACTTAAGAGAATGTCATAAGAAAAAACACATAGATAAACTAAATGACACAGAGGCAAGCATACAAACTCATATTGACTTATACACACATCTAAATATATAAAAAAGAAAGTTGTGAAAATAATGTTTATAGTTTGAAAAGAATATTAATGTATAATAAAAAACAAAAGAAAACAGAATTCACATTTGGTTTGGTTGAGAAGTAAGGCGCTCTTATTTTGGAGTTGTGTTTCCGGTCTCTATCTCATAAACGGTGTGGCTTTGCATTCTTGAACGCTCCAGTCTGTGTGACGGCAGCTGACGGCCAAGCGCGCTCACGAGTCAACCTGGACAGATTGTAGGTTGAGCGCGCACATTCAGAGGTTAGTACCATAGACTGTACACGGGTACACCGCGTGCACACATTTGGACCACAGGAAGTGGACTAAACACTATTTAAAGTATGCTATAAACGGTTTTGGTCAAACAAACGTTTTGACGTCACATTTTAATACCAATTTTCATGATTTGTATTTATTTATTTATTTATTCATCTTCAAGTGTACTTTTTTTATTTTATTTTTTTATTTATTTCAATTATATTTCCTTAGAGGTTTTCACGTCACACAAATCACCCTTTTATTCTGACAAAGTGTTTTTATATATTGTCAATAAATAATAGTTATCATCAAGTTGAAAAGTATTACTGTGACTAGAAAAATGACTATTCACCAAATGTTAGTTTTTTTAATTGACAAAATAGAGATTAATTTATAATAAAAGTAGTTTTTTTATTGGCAAATGTTGTGTTATAGTTCAGTGTGTTTCTCTGTTAAAATATAAGTTTTACACTGTTTTTGTCAAAGGGACATATTTTATATAAAAGCAATATAGTCCATGGGCCTGACCAGATTCCAGTACCACTCTGGTGGTCCCTTCATTAACAGGTTACTGCGACGCAGCTGCCACTCAGGAAAGGCTTTCATACCAAAATGTAATCTACAGACATTTTCAAAAATTCTTACTATGTTTTGCCACCTTGAATGACACCAACAAAGGACAGTTTGGGCTCTGGCCCATGGACTATTAATTGTACAAAAACAACAAAAAAAAACATTTAACTGGCGGCTGCGACTTAAAAAATGTTTTACCCTAGGTTAATGTATTGATCAGTCTCACAATTAATCATTTTATTATATTGCGAGCCAGAAATCACAAATGAAACAAATAAAATAAAAATTCAGTCACTTCAGTTACACTACACAAACAAATCAAACACTGTACACAGTTTCACAGTCAGGATAGCTTTCTCATTTTTCAAAATGTTACTGATGAATTCAAGTGTTTGGATTAATTTTCCTAAACTTAAAAAAAAAAAAAGATCTTTTTATTGACAACACAGTAACACAACAGAATACCACGGAAAGACCCAACAGAAACAAGCGAAACATGAAACAAAAGGTCAAACTATACAACTATAAGGGTTTTTTTTTTTTTTTTTTAAGCCTAATTTAAATGACAATTTCACAAATATTCAATGTTTTTTCCACTTTCCTATTTTTCAGTCCGTGTAAGGAATGGATGTGTGTTTTTTTTTTTTTTCTATTTTGATTTGTTGTATTTGTGGTATTCTTGTTGCCTCTGATACTTCCCTACTACTGTGATGGTGACGTACTACTGTGACGGCAGGTGACGTATTTCCGCTTGTGCTAAGGTTCAGCTCAGTCAGTTGGGAAACAAACACCTCACTGAAAGCTTCTCTACCTCCTTTCAACCTTTGGTTATTTTAAAAACCCGTTGTTACCAACTTTAAAATCTAATTTTCCTATCTTCACCGAAGTGTCTACAACTGTCCACAGGTCGTGTCATAACGTGGGACGTCGTGTTTAAACTCGTTTTTCAGACACAGAATCTGACCTCAGAACGTGCTAACGTTAGCTCAGCAGCTAGCCACCATTAAACGTCGTATAAATCATGGATCAAGCGGTGGTCGCGGCACAAACACCAAAGGTAAGAAAGTCTCTCTTGTCCTTATCTTGTCATGTATACTTCTGTTAGCTCCTGTTTGTTAATACAAACCATGGTGACAGTCCTCTCAGGTATTTACTCAGCAGCTGTCGGTGCGATGATTGGAGATATTTTGAGTTTAAACTGTCAGTGTTGTCTTTCATGAGTGTAACTAATATCCCGGCTCACTCTTTCTTGATACTCTAACATATTGTGAAGTTCATTTCAGAACTACTTACATCGTCATTCTGTTGTGTCATATTAAATATTAAAATTTTAATTTAACACAAAGAGATGACGTGAGTTTGTATAATGTTGTCTTTTTTGTACATGTTATATGACGTCACATGGGGGCGTGTCTTAGCAGGAACACGCCTGAACATGTCTTGAGTCTAAATTATGACTCAGTGTTTGAATTACCCCGTTTGTTAGGATTATACATGACAACTGAGTCCCAGTTGTGACTCATAGATGGCTCTGTTTTAATCCAAAATGTTGTTCTTTGTAAAGTGTGCTGTGTCTCTCTTTTTATTTCCGTCTGTAACTTTGTGTTTTTGCTGCTGCCTGTCTTGGCCAGGTCTCCCTTTAAAAAATAGGTTTTTAATCTCAATGGGACCAACCTGGTTAAATTAAAAAATAATGTGTTGAACTAAATGATATAAATGGCATCCCCCCCCCACGTCTTGACTTTCCTCTAGTCTTTACATTGTTACAATACAATATGTTCAACATTACTTTGTATAGGCTATTTAAAAATCATGTTTTCTATCCATTGTGGTGCTTTGTGTTTGTTTTTGTGTTGCATTAACTTGTTATATTGATCTATGTTTCTTTTGCACTATTCCCCAAGGCAAATTTCTCTTCTGGATAGGGCTGGGCGATATGTACGGAAGAGGATTAGGGCCACACTTAAAAAAAGATAGAGTTCTGACTTTATTCTCAGAATTCTGAGTTTAAAGTCAGAACTCTATTTTTTATTTTATTTTATGTGTGGCCCTAATCCTCTTCTGTAGATATGCCCTAAAAATAAAATGTATCTTTTTAAAACATGTCGCTTCGAAACATGATAGGAATAGTATCAGAAAAATATCTACATTTTTGACATCCGTAGTTGGGATGATAATGTTTTTGTGTTATACGTTTCGTGTCATCTTTTTTTATTCTGTGATCACTGTTTGTACAGTTTACTTTTCATCTGCATTGAACTACATGCTCAACCTGTGGCTTAACCAGCTCCAGTACACCAAGCTAAACGTTATCGAGCCAAATGTATGAATGGATTAGTCGGTTAACCTGAATGTATATTTACAGCTTATATAAAGTAAAATAATGTAAGTAGTTTTTCACCTCACAACGTGAAAACCTTTTTAAGTTCTGCCTCCTTCATCAGCTGGCTTTTTTTTTCAACATGTGATGGTCAACTAAAGAGGGCTTCTCTTTAAAAGTTAAGAATTCAAATGATCAATACAGAAGGTCCAAAGTGAACTCCCAATTTTATTTAGTATCAATTCTTTTTTATTTTTTTTGAAGCTGCACAGGCTTTAAACTTTACATTCTAATTTTGGGTTTTTGCGACTCCAAACGTTGCTAGCATAACTAAACAAAGCCAAACAACCTCAAATTCTACACCTGTTTAATTTGTTTAAAAGGTGGGAAGAATTTGTATTCAGAATAACATATTTGTTTTGTGTTTCCAGAGTCCGTGGGGTTCAGTGGCCCCGGCGGCTCCATCCTGCTCACTGGCTGATGTGATGAGCGAGCAGCTGGCTAAACAGCTGGACGATGAAAACAACGCCTTCCCGACACTCACGGAGTAAGTTCTTACCTGTGTGGTATTTATTTTTAGACTAAGTTAAAATGAAATAATCTGTGTTCATAAAGAAAATAAACAAATGGCAAGAAAATATAGGACTGACAATTAGTTGAAACTTAAACTTGTTGAGGCTTCAAGGAGGAATAAACATGATAGACGATCTTCGTGTCCTGAATAGCTCCTGTCTTTACTCATTTCTTTCTTTCTTTCTTTCAGTCCAGCAGCAGATCTGTTGCTGTCAGATGATGCGGGTGATACAACCAGTGACCTGATGCTCGCTCAGATGCTGCAGATGCAGTTTGACCGCGAGTTTGATAATCAGCTCCGACTGGAGGAGAAGAAGTTCAACGGAGACAGCAAAGGTAAAACTACAGCAGAGTGACATAAATAAAACACTTTTAATCAGGGTCCTAAATTTACTTACAAGTAAATTTACAAGTAACATTTGCGGGTTGATTTCCCGTTTTTGCGAGTAACGGCTCTCCGCAACATACGTATGGGTTTGTACCAAAATACTCTCGTACTAGAGACTGACATGAGAGTGGGTTTTGACCTCCGTCATGAATGTTTAACGAGCAAACACACTGATAACAATAGCCTTGACTCGTTTATTTGTTATTGCATATCATTTTTGAATATTGAAACAGATGACAGTTGATCCATGATCCAAATACAGACTTACTTCTACAATTAGGAACACACGTGATCCAGTCATACAGTTGGTTCGACTTTTCTTTGTCCACTCTCACCGTGTCTGCGTTTATCATGCAGGTTTCAGCTGTTCGCAGTGCGTGAGAACAATCTAAAAGCACGCTTACATTTAAAAAGAATATGTCTAACTAGTGCAGCACGGGCTGTGATACACTCACATCTACTAAATGAACGGTCTGCTTATGTTATGTGTTCAAGTTATCAAACCTCAATCGTAGATGACATCAAATTTTTGTGAGGGTTGCCTGGGCACCATACCTTTTTTAAATAAAAAATAAAAAAGGCCAGCACATTAATTTGTTTCCATTTCTTATAATCTTGATCCGATAAAATTATCTGATCCATGACTAGGATACATGTTGACATCAAAAACATAATGCCTTATAACCTCAATTAAACGTACTGAAACACAATGTGCACGTGACCCAAAACACAGTAACACAGTAAAAATTATGCTTAGTTGGTGGATTTTCTTCATCTCTGCACCACCTTGGCCGGTGAGTCAAAAAGTTCATTTTGGAGCCTGCATATAATACTGCAAGTTTATTGAATTAATGCACTTGTTTAAAATGTGTGTAAAGAATTTAGATTAATAAGAATGTCTTTTGTTTGTGTCCAGTGTCCATCTCTTTTGAGAACTACCGTATGGTCCATCCCTATGAAGACAGCGACAGCTCCGAGGACGAGGTGGACTGGCAGGACACGAGACACGACCCCTACAAAGCTGGTAAACATCTGCAGCGTGTTAGAAAACAAACAGGAAGCATCGATTTTTACTGCTTCCTCTGCTCGCCCTGCTTAAAAGTTTTGTTAAAGAATTCCAGAGAAACTTGAGATCTTTTTGTATAACGAGAGCACTAGTGGTGAGTTCTAAATCACTATCAGGTTAAATCAACACTGAAAGCCTAAAATTCCTACATACACAGATATTTACCATTAAGGTGTTTAAGAGAAAGTCCACAGAGTAACTCACACATTTTAAATGTCTGTGTTTGATCAGATAAGCCCCAGACGACACCCAGGAGAGGCTTCACTGGCAAAGGCAAAAACATCACAACCAAACACGACGAGGTGGTGTGCGGACGCAAGAACACGGCACGCATGGACAACGTAAGACAACTTTTAAGAGGGTTGTCAAGATACACAAAAAAAAAAAAACAGAGATTTGTTCATGGTTCATCTATTTTGTTGCCTGTCGTACGCTTTTGTACCAAACATGCAAAAGATTGAGTTGAAGATCTTTGTGCGTTTAAATTGTGCCATGTCATTTTATTCTGTCTTCCTGTTCCTCCTCCAGTTTGCTCCTGAGATCCACGTCGGTGACGGCTTGGGGATGGACCTGAAGCTGTCCAACCAGGTGTTTAACTCTCTGAAGCAGCACTGCCACAGCGAGCAGAGACGCAGCGCCAGGCTGCACGAGAAGAAGGAGCACTCCACAGCTGTAAGCACACAAATACTCGATTGATCGAAGATGCACATGAATCTTTGTTTTGCCGTCAAACTCAACCGCTCTCTCTGCAGGAACAAGCCGTGGACCCTCGCACTCGCCTGCTCATGTACAAGATGGTGAACTCCGGCGTGCTGGAGAACATCAACGGATGCATCAGCACAGGAAAAGAGGCTGTCATCTTCCACGCTAATGGAGGGAGGTGAGTGGATGGAGCAAAGTTGTCTTAAATCCTGAAGGATCATTTAAGGACAATCGGGCAGGGACGAAAAAAAAGGACAAGAAACAGCGCTGTAGTTAAACTGGAAAAAGCATTTTGAATTCAGACATGAGTGTCAGGAATTTTACCTTTAGAAGAAAGGAGCTTCTTGTCTATACTGCCTTCCTCGATAGTGTTGTGTGTTATAAAGTGATACACAAACATGTTTTGTTTTAAGATCAGAACTAAACATTAGAAACAAAAAAGTATCAAAGGAACACAAACTGATTAAGCGATCAAAGCAGCAGTAGACCAGAAACACCTTTGTCCTGAGAGGTCAAACGAGTGTTTTTGTCAATGAAGTCTGGTGCCATTAAAGACAGCGATATAAGATTTAAGATTTACTTTTATTGATCCTGCGAGGGGAAATTTCAGTTTCTACACTCTGCAAGTCATGCAACACACACATAGGCTGAAATACACACACATGCACAAACAGGATCCTATGGACATGCACTAATGGAGAGATGTCAGAGTGACGGAGCGGCCCCCGGCAGGCCCTCCTGAGCTAGTGGTGGGGAGGGGGTTTGGTGCCTTGCTCAAGGGCACCTCGGCAGTGCTCAGGAAGCGATCTGGCACCTCTCCAGCTACCAGACCAACTTCCATATTTGGTCCGCGCAGGGACTTGACCCAAGTCCCTAC
This sequence comes from Labrus bergylta, assembly GCF_963930695.1. Classification (NCBI taxonomy): domain Eukaryota; kingdom Metazoa; phylum Chordata; class Actinopteri; order Labriformes; family Labridae; genus Labrus; species Labrus bergylta. The sequence continues at coordinate 9,372,850 of NC_089214.1, read as the reverse complement.
AGACTGAGCTACTGCCGCCCAAATATAACCGCTCTGTAAGGATGTTGTCACTCAAAACAAGCACTTTGGTGGACTTTGTTAAATCAGGCACTTCATCCCTGAAGCATTATGTTATTACAGTCTGTCTGACGGCTGAGTTCTGAAAGCATCTACTGGAATAATCCCAAAACGTATTTTATCTTTTTGTCATTTAGACATGAAATGTGTCAAAATAAGAGCAAGGGGAGGAAATAGAAGTGAAATAGAAGTGTACCCCTCTAAAGAAACACTTGGTTCTTGTTGTCTTAACCAAGAGAAAGAGAAGAAACTCCTTAAGTCAGGTGTGGAACAGAGACTGGAAGCTGAGTTGAAGTCTCAGACTGCTTAAATTACTATTCTTAGATTATTTATTCTTCTGTGTGTTTCTGTGTGTGTGTCAGTCTGGAGGAGCAGCCCGTTCCCGACGAGGTGGTGCTGAAGGTTTTCAAGACGACACTGAACGAGTTTAAGAACAGAGACCGCTACATCAAAGACGACTACCGCTTCAAAGAACGCTTCAGCAAACTGAACCCACGCAAGGTCATCAAGCTGTGGGCCGAGAAGGAGATGCACAACCTGGCCAGGTAATTCCACCTTATACTGCCACGGCTAATATCAGCGCTGCCTCTTCTTTAAAGTACAACTACACTTTAGTACAACTCTGCTCTTTTCCTTGCCTGTCTCTGTCTACGTTAAATCTTGAAGAAAAAGAGTTATTTAAAATCGTATTAAAAAGTGAATAAAAAACTGCCAGCGTCTGAGCACAGACCTCTGATGTGAATGTGTCTGTGATCAGGATGAAGAAGGCAGAGATCCCCTGTCCAGAGGTGGTGCTGTTGAAGAAACACATCCTGATGATGTCGTTCATCGGTAAAGATCACGTTCCTGCTCCCAAACTCAAAGATGTCACGTTGAGCTCGGAGGACATGAAGAACGCTTTCTACCAGGTCCTACATGTGAGTACGCCGAACACCAGCCACACTTCCTGCTACAAGGCAAAGTCAAATAGTTTGAGACATTTCAATCTTTGAAACATTCCTAACTGCTGTAACGCCGATATGTTGGCAACGCTGTGTCATTATCCATTCAGTGCACCAGCAAACAAATTTCCATTCCACCAAAGAGGAAGAAAAGTGAAAGGGGAGGAAGATGTTACAAGTTCACAGCGAGATTGTTGTTGTTTTTTTCGCGCTGCGCTGCCATACAGACGTGCCCTTCACAAATAGCCATCTAATTTAGTATTGAATTGACCCTAACAATACTTTGTCCTACAATTATAATCCCCTACACGGATCTCTGAATGATAGTTCCATGTTTGTATGTACTCTGAACTAACCGGACAACGGCCACCTGATGTCCAGCACCAACCACATCTGACCCTGCCTTATTCTGCGTGCTGCAGCCAGGGGTTTATGTTGTTTTTTAATTTAACAACTAAATGTGTTTTATCTAAACTCTATGTTTTCTGTGTGTGCAGATGATGCAGGTGTTGTATCAGGAGTGTAATCTGGTTCATGCTGATCTGAGTGAATACAACATGCTGTGGCACGAGGGAAAGGTACCCACCTCTGTCTGCTTCACTTACTGTTTGCTACTTCTGGATTCTTTCCTCCTACCTCTTTATTATTCAAGTCTTCTGTCTTCTTCCCGTCTACTGTTTACCTTCGGTCTTTTTTGCTCTTTTTTACCTCCTCTCCCTCTCTTGTCTTTTTTCATCCTCCTTCCTCTCCTCTCACATTTCCCTCCTCCTCGTTCCTTTTTTTAAGCTTCTGTTCAAACTGCTGAAGTTAAATTTGTTTTGTTCAATCAAATCTGTCCGAGAGACGCCCACCACAGTGTCATTCTAACGTCTTTGCGTGTGTGTGTGTGTTGTAGGTTTGGTTGATTGATGTCAGTCAGTCCATCGAGCCCACCCACCCTCACGGCCTGGAGTTCCTCTTCAGAGACTGCAGGAACGTTTCAACGGTAACTTTCTCATACCTTTTGAAGTGATTCACATGAAAATGCTAAAAAAGATGACAAATTCTGTTAAAAGGGGAACTTTGGTTTCTTGTTGATTATATTTGTTTATAATTCTCTAATTATCTCTAAGTAAAACATTTAGATTTAGTTTTACTATTATGATCTGATCGTTAAAAAAAGTACAGATTCAATTTATAAAAAATAAAAACGAAAATACTGCATTTAGGATACCAGGTGACCAGATTCTGTCTTACTTTGCCAGGTGATTAAACTTCCATTAAGGTGTTTAGTTTTGCCCAAAGCACAGGAAATATATACCAGGGAGAAATGTTTTGAGTATTTTCAAGTTATATTGTTTTTTTTTGTTATCTTTTTTTGTTACCGTAATTGCTTGATATGACTGATTGAATAACCGTCTTTAATTTGGTGTGCGTGTCGCAGTTCTTCCAGAGGAGAGGGGTGAGCGAGGCGATGAGTGTGTACGAACTTTTCAACGCCGTGAGCAACCTGAACATCCCCGTTGGTGCCGAGGACGAGGCTGAGTTCATGGCCGAGGTAACACTCTAAAATATAAACTAAACCTTTTTTTTTTATTCAAGCTTAACTTCTTAAGGAAAGAGTAAAAAAAATAACAATAATTCTGCTTAGTCACTCAGTTTTCATTTAATGACATTTTATTGAGTTTTTTTACTTTGATATATTCTCTATCTGTTTTGTTAAAATATAAATCTGGCTTCAATCTTTGTTTCTTTCTGAAAACAAATCCTATTAAAGGACAAAACTAAGAATACTGGAGGATCAATCTGGAAAAACACCACACATATCTATTGTTTTAAAATACAAACAAATGCTTTTTATCAAAAATGAGGAAATGGTTGATTGGTTGGAGATCATTTTCAGATGCAAAGTTATTGACAGTTTTTTTCTTTGCCACTGAAAAGTTCAGGCTGTTATTCTCTCTGTGGTCTCTTACAGATCGTGGTGTTGGAGAAGAGAAATGAAGACCACGTGCAGAAGCGAGGAAAGAAAACCTTCCCTGTCTCCTCTGAAGACTGCGACCCTCCTTTAGAACCCGACGCCGATGATTAACGCCCCGTCCAGCTCGCTCTCTCTTCACGACCCCGCCGTGTTGAAAACGCCGCAACTAGGAGATGAACGGAGGAGGCTCCTGGAGGACCCGGAGCCTCTCCCTCCAACTCTCCCACCACCCTTTTAACCCCCCACCCCCAACAACAACTGCCTCTTTTACTGAGGCAGGACGGAGCGCCTCCTCCTGGCTGCAGGAGGGACGAGTTTCACTGTGTTGGATGTTGAAGTCGGAGCGTTCTGGCTGCTGAGAGGCACCGACAGAGTTTGCTGAGGCTGAGACCTCATCTCTAATCCTCCTGCCGATACTGACCCACACTCTTTGTTCTGTTTTTCTTTTTTAAGAATCATGACCTCAGACAGACTGTATTGAGAATACAAACAAATGAATTTCAGCTTTGCTTAAACTCTCAGAGATATAATTAAATTTAAACTGAAAGTTTGTAAAGATGGCCGCTGAGTCAGGCTGAACTTGAGGAACATGAGGGATAAACTAAGGTTGTCAAGGTAACGGATTTATAAACTTAGGTGTCGATATCTATGACCTTAACTAGAAACAGATCTGTTTCGATACCATGACAGCTAGTGCAAGTCAGAGGCTTAAGTTTCTCAAAGCTTCTGTACTATAATGCTATCAATCATAAACAATCATGAAAGTAATTGTAAATTTAAGTCATGTGGTATGAAAAAGTATCAAACATTTTGGCAACCCTTGGTTCAACTATCCAGAGGATAACAAACTCTTTCCCTTTTTCAGGGCATGGTAAAAGATACAATTAAAAGAAAGTCAGGTTTTATTCATCCTGTAGCAAGAAATAAACTAGTTTTAAAGAGGGAGGGAGGAAAAATTAAACTGTATCGATTCCACGTCAGCAAAAATAGCAGTCCTATTGGGTAATTTTGTGTTATCATTATCTCAAAATTGCAATCAAACTCCTGCACACTGTCTTAATTGCCAGTTGCCAATTTATTTGTGCAATTTAGACCGTGTGCAGGAGTTTCCTTGCTTCCACTGCTTATCACCTGTCTTAGAAAATAGATGTAGCACTCGTCGATATTATAGAAAGTTAAAAAAACAGGAAGAATCGTTTAAAAACCTGTTAAAAAAGAAGAAGAAAAGTTTTGAAGTCATAAAAATGTTGACCACCTTAGTTTTTCTCACAGTCATAATTTCTCAAAGATTCAACGATACTTCAGTCTGAATGACCAAAAAATGCATCAGGAAGTTTTTTTTCTTCCTATTTAAGCTAAAAAAAAAAGGGAGATGCACACAATGGGAAATAATGGTTTTCAGACTTCTTAATAATTTGAGAATGGCTTTATTAATTTCTGATTTATTTTGATTCATTTTTTTTGTTCTTACTTTTACTCTGTCCATTTTTATTTGTAACTTCTGGGTCAGATTTGGAGGGAGAGGTGTGAGAAGTCGCAGCAGTTTGGTCCTGTGTGTGTGTGTGGAAGCTAAAGCAGGGGGGTGATACATATTTTGCTTACACTAGAAATTAAAGCAGAAAATTAACTGTTAGTAGTACTATCAGACAAATGCAAGTTAATAAGAGTCATGGCAGCATCATGTGTAGAAGATAAAGAAAAAACAATTGTTTGCCGTAAAAACGATCATATGTGTAGCTCTTAGATTGTATGACTTCATATCGAATAATCTTCTTTATTAGAGGTCTTTTCTGAGCTCAATGGCTAAAAACATGAGGTTTTCTTGTCAGTGCTGACACACTTGAACTCCTCACATGATGCTGGTTTTATGGTGGATTACTTCTCATAAATTGTGGTGACAATAAAAGATAAAGGTAGAATGTGTTGTCTTTTTATTTGTTCATTAAATGTAAAAAAAATAATAATTGTTTAAGATATCAGTTCAAGTCTCTTATGGTTGGTCATTTGAATAATATTTCCCTACACACGTGACAGTCATACAACCACATGACTCAGCAGCACTACAAAAGTGAACCGACTGGTTCCTTCAAAGTAAAAGATTAATCTTGTGTAAGGTTTCTGTAATTAAGAATTGATAACGTTATATATATATATTTTGTGTTCATTGATTAGTTTTTGGGGTTTTCAAATTGTCAAGGAATCATTAAAAATACAGATTGGTGTTGTCGAAAGTCCACGATCATGTCTTTAAATGTCTAGTTTTATGCAAAACCCCAAAATATTCAGCTTGCAGCTTCAGAAACAGTCTTGTTTTAGAAAAATAATAGTGTTAAAATTGCTCAAACTCATTTATAAGTTACCAAGAATCTTTTTCTTTTGTGAAGTTTTACTGTGAAGAGCAAAAACGGAAGTGTCTGGTTTTCAGCCTTACCTTGATCTTCTGCGCGTATCTTCTACCAATCACAGTCCGCGTGTCTAAACACAACCAATCCAAGTCAACGACGGCAACGAGAACTAGCCAATCAAACGCGGAGTAGGGCGGGTCTTGCGTCGCCAAACTGACTTTACGTCCCGAACTCTTCCTTAGCCTTGGGAAATCTGTGAATTGAGGCTAAAACGGGAATAAAACACGTAGAGTTTGTTGTGAGGATGACTGAGGAACATTATCTAGAACTCTGTGAGAACCCGGTGCAGTTTGAACATGCCTCCAGTGTCAACAACGTCTTCTTCGACGAGGCTAATAAGCAGGTGAGCTAGCTGGTTAGTTAGCATTGATGTTGCTGACTTGAACTAATCAGAGTGATCAGCTGACTGTTTGTTCAAATTAACTTTATTAGCAGCCCGTAAACAACACTTTGAACCTCTAGTAGGATGTTTACTCTCTTTGCATTGTTCTGGTTAACGTGACATGTCCATTATCTCTAAACCAGGAAGTCCAACAGGGAAGCTTTTTGTAAACAAACAATAAAAATAAACTTAAAGTTAATAAAAAATAAAGATACAGTAAACTTTTGATGATGATTTAACCAGAAAAGTCACATCACATGCTTAAAAATGATTAAGTCTTAATTAATAAATTCTTATATAATGATAATAACAATAACTTGTTAATCTATATGGCACCTTTAAAAACAGATGTTTACAAAGTGCTTTGACAGACAAACAAACAAAAGTGAACTCAGGATAATAACAGAATAAACATCAACAGTCAGATCAAATAGAGAGTAGTCTACCAAACAATAACAGAACAATATGAGATCAAGAAGAGGAAGACAACGTAACAGAAAATAAAAACAAAATAGTGATGGTAAAAGGATGAATAAAAGACGTAGTTCAATAAATAAATATATATATAAAAACAGAGGAAACAACACCAACCCATTTAAAAAAGAAGGATTAGGAATAGATAAAAAAAATATTACAATTTAATAAAGGATTTGTTTAAAAAAGATCACATCACATAAAGCTAGTCTGTTAATGTGAGTTTTAGGGTGTTGTTTTTGTTCATTACTTTTTAGAGGGCGCTTTTGGCGGCATTAGATCTATATGGGATAAAAGATGTGAAAGAATCTGCAAGCCTTATCTCCTCACAGGTCTTTGAAAAGGTCGAGGGGCCTCATTTATGTATCTGTCATATACATCTGTCAGTCACTGTATATATTATATATATATATATATATATATATATATATATGTGTTGTATATATGCATGTTACAAGAAATTCTCCTTGTAAAATATTCTATGACTGTAAAGACAGTTGTTGGGTTAAACAAAAAATATTGAAGGATAATTCTCCCTTGGTGGACAATTAAGTGATTCTTCTGGTTTTTAAATATTTCTAGTTGTATTTTTGTGTCCTTCTTTCATGTTGTGTTTTGTTTCTGCAGGTGTTCGCGGTGCGTTCAGGTGGAGCCACGGGGGTGGTGGTCAAAGGCCCGGACGACAAGAGCAGTGTTGCCTTCAGGTACCTGAGTATCTGGGGGCATACTTTGATGGGATAAACATATCAACTGTTTATGTGATGAGATATATATAAATGAATAGATGGAAAGAATGCTAATATGGTGTAGAAATGAATAATTATTCAAGTAAACCTGTGCACCTATTGGATGGAGGCCTGCGTCTATCGGCTGTCCTTTCAAACCATTCTGACGCAGTCATAACCTTAAGCTGTCTATCAGCTGCTCTCACATTAAAAAGTGCCAATGTAGCTGTGACAACAATTCTTTTTGGATTTACTGATTGTGTCGATTTGTATCGATTTCTGATTGTTATGTGAGGTATCAATATATTCCCTGTGATAATAAAAAAACTTGTATCATGTAATGTTTCCCTCCACAGAATGGACGATAAAGGAGAAGTGAAGTGTATCAAGTTCTCCATCGGAAATAAGATCTTGGCAGTTCAGAGGACTTTAAAATCTGTGGTAAGTTTCGCTCTGCAGAGTAAAAATGTATGCAGTAATGACATTATAAAAAAAAAAAGGAAATCACCACCAAATGTATGTTTTCCAAACAAACAAAGGCTTTGGAAATATAATCTTAGGACAAACAAGGTCAAGCCAGGAGTTAGATGTATTCAATATGTGAAGAAACATGAAGGAACTGCTTATTGAAGCTGAGGGGGAAAACTCTCAACATGTTTTTTTTTTTAAGGATTTCATCAACTTCATCCCCGACTATCCACACACAGAGTTCACCCAGGAATGCAAGGTATGCTACATATCGAATTCTCTTTTGAATTTTGAAAGGGCTCTCCTTCCTGTTCACTGACGGTTGAAGTTTTCAGATGAGAAAAACTGAAGCTGATATATAAAGAGCAGCTGTGTTACGGTGCTTGAAATGTCGTTTTTTTTTGTGCTTTTTGTTCTGCAGACGAAGAACGCTAATGTTTTGGGTTTCTGTTGGACCACCTGGAACGAGATCGTCTTCATCACCGACCAGGGGATTGAGTTCTACCAGGTAACAGAACATCATCGTTTTTGGTAAAGACTGAAAGTGAAGTGAATCCAGTTCAAGGTTATTTAAAGCTGCATTCCTTCTAATCTAAGTTCTTTTCATCATTATACAGAGAGGCCCTGAAATTAATGGACAAAAACACCTGTCTGGCGTCACTGCCACATCGGTTTTTCTTCGGTGTAACATGCAGACTTCTCCAGGGCTGCAGAGCTTTGTGCTGTCTCTGTGGAAGCTGAATTAAAAACCATCTGTAGAAATAACTGACCATGTAGTATGGACGCAATTAGAAAAAAAATGACATTATTTTAATGTTTATTAGTTTGTTTTGGGCTAGGCATATCGTTTGTAAATGACACTATAGAAAGTGAAATCAAACAGCCGTCTTTTGTGTTGTGTGTAGAACGTCACAGAGCTGACACAGCTGACAGTGAGTCTTGTGATCGGGTTTTTCTCTTCAGGTGTTTCCAGACAAACGAAGCCTGAAGCTGCTGAAGAGTCAGAGCATTAACGTGAACTGGTACCAGTACTGTCCGGAGACCGCCGTCATCCTGCTCTCCACCACCGTGCAGGGAAACATCCTGCAGCCCTTCGCCTTCAGGGTCAGCACACACACAGTGAAACACAATTCATCTGAACCATGTCATGTTTCTGAGCTTTGTTATGTTAGTAGATTTAATATCGTTTATACTGGCTCACAGTAGGCTCAGTTTTCTTACCCAACATGATAAAAAATATAATTCACTATTGCTTGAACAGGTGATAACTGAACCCTTGTGACTTTGTTTTATACAGTGAAACGCATTCTAGCTTACAGTGCAGGTTTCAATGTTTGTATTTGTACATCACCTTTTGTTTGTTTGTTTTTTTCAGAATGGGACCATGTCCAAGATGTCCAAGTTTGAGATCGAGCTGCCTGTTGTACCCAAACCTGCCAAACTCAGCCTGTCGGAAAGAGACATCGCCATGGCAACCATGTAGGTTGTCTTGATGCTGATGTCCATTGTGGATTGACTTCTTGATCTCAACATTTCTCAGATTCATCTTTATTCCTCTCTCTGTCTCTCTCTCCTTCTCTCTCTGTCTCTCTCTCTCTCTCTCTCTCTCTCTCTCTCTCTCTCTGTCTCTCTCTTTCTGTCTCTGTCTCTCTCTCTCTCTCTCTCTCTCTCTCTCTCTCTCTGTCTCTCTGTCTCTCTCTTTCTGTCTCTCTCTCTCTGTTTCTCTCTCTCTCTCTCTCTCTCTGTTTCTCTCTCTCTCTCTCTCTCTCTCTCTCTCTCTCTCTCTCTCTGTGTCTCTCTTTCTCTCTGTGTCTCTCTCTCTCTCTGTGTGTCTCTCTCTCTATGTCTCTCTCTGTCTCTCTGTCTCTCTCTCTCTCTCTCTCTCTCTCTCTCTCTCTCTCTCTCTCTCTCTCTCTCTCTCTCTCTCTCTCTCTCTCTCTCTCTCTCTCTCTCTCTCTGTAGTTATGGTCAGCTGTTTGTCATGTATCTGAAGCATCACTCCAGAACAGCCAACAGTCCCAGTGCAGAGGTAGTGCTGTATCATTTACCAAGGTAAAAACACACACACACACACACACGTTGGCATTTTGTTGTTTATAACTTTTATTTGTTTGTTTTTGTTTTTTTTATGTTCAAACTGCTTCAAACCAATTAATAATGTTTGAATTGAATTGAATTGATTTTTCTTCCTGTCCTTTTTCACTTTCTTGCGAGACTGGCTGTAAAATGTATCTATGTATAATGTAAATGCATTTGAAAAGTTCTGATACTTAAATTGAAGCCGTCTCATTTACCACTGTCTGTTTTTGTGTGTGTGTGTTCAGAGAGGGTGCGTGTAAGAAGAGTCACGTGTTGAAGCTGAACACGACTGGAAAATTTGCTCTGAACATCGTCGACAACCTGGTGGTGGTTCACCATCAGAGCACACAGGTTTGACCTTATTTTTAATGAGAGCGAGCAGACCAGGAAGCGTCACCATCCCGATGTACAGCTCACAAACATGGCTGCAAACATCATCACAGCCAGGATTTCACCTATATTCTTTTTCTGTCTGTGTGTGTGTGTGTGTGTGTGTCTCAGACATCTCTGATCTTCGACATCAAGCTAAAGGAGCCGGATTGTGCCGTCAACACACACCAGCCTGTCCTCCCCGCTCGCTCCATACACCCCTACAGGATACCACTCTCAGGTACTTAGTACACACACCGTCAGACACACACATAAACACACACTCACACAATTAAAAGTGATCTGTTCTATTTTTCTTGAATCTTCCATTTCCAGGTCCGGCTGTGGTTCCCTCTCAGCCTCCTGTTCCCTGTCAGCTCTGTATCCTTTCCCCTCTAATACAAGTTTTACGGTATTTTATTTTTTCAACTCTAGAAGCGTAGTCGTCTGTTTTTTTTGCGTGTATTAAAAACTTGTTATCATGTTGGCCTTTAACCATCACTGTAGACTCTTCCTCCTGGAGCGTCTTCCAGCCTGAAATCATCATCAGTGCCAGTGAAGGTGAGGAAACAGACACCAGCATCCATACCGTATTACCTTTAGTTTGAGCATTTATTTAAGTACTTCAGAGGGTACTGGCATACTTTTATTAGAGACAATCTGTTTTATCTTTTCCCTGCTTATAATCAATATTTGACTGTTTTTATGAACAAGGACTTGTTTTGAGCTCTAAGTTTGTTGTTTGTTTCCTTTGCAGTAGACAGAAACACATTCTTAGGGAACCTGTAGTGGGAAATGTGTTCAGCTTCTAATGCAGCGCTCTTATGTTGCTGCTCCCATCTTGTGGCACATGCGTGTTACTACAAAATACAGAGGGGCAAAGATAATGAACACAAAGTGACCTTGATGGGTGATCCAAAACCAGGTGATATAGAAAATTGCATAATTTATTGTTGAATTTATCAGATTAATTGGCATGCAGAAAATTTGACAGAGATCAGGAGAGTATTCCCTCTGGATTTTTACCTGACCTGCATTTCAGGCTCGCCTCTACTTTATTTGTTTTGGTCCTCTGCAATGGGCTCTGGCAATGGGATTTAGGATCAGGCTTTTATTTTAGATCAAGCTTTTATTTGAGGAAATAAGGTAAAGACACACATGCTTCCAGCAGCAGATGTTGTCTGCCCTGACCAGTGAATATCAGTCATTTAAAAAAAATCTGTCCCTCTACCTAAATAATCAAGGTAAATAAAACGCTCTTATGCAGATACATATAAAATGTTTTACATGACATTGGATCTAAAAGTTTCTGAAACTGGGAGTTTGGGAACAAATCTTTAAACAAATTTGCATTTCATAAATATGAATATTAAAACATGAAACTTGAAGAATCTCTCTCTCTGTCTGTTTCAGGGTATTTGTGGTATTTGCAGGTGAAGTTGCCTCCAACAGTCAACCTCCTGCAGGACAAAGGCAAATTGATGGACTTCCTGTTACGACGGCGAGACTGCAAGATGGTCATCCTGTCCGTCTGCTCTCAGAGTACGTCTGTCTGTCTTACTGCTTTTTCTCTTCAACAAAACTGCTTTCCCAAAGTCTCGGGGTGAGCTGCATGTGTGAATACAAACAGACACATTTTTGCACTATTTTTCCAGAGTTTCTCCTGCCAGCTTCCTAGTAATTTTTCAGCAAAAAGCCTGAGTGAGCTGATGTGAGAACATAGCAGGATAGAATTGGGAAAATTCAGCTCGATTGAGTGGGAGAGGGTGGTGACATTTAATTCCTGCGATCGATGCACTACCACAGACTGTCTGCAGGCGGTGATATTATCTGTGTGCACATAATTCAACTGCTGCGTTATGTTTTCTGTTTTCCAGTATGTTCTTCTTCACTCTTTGTTGATATTGTTATTCTGTTGAACTACACATGGAATTGACATAAAGGCAAATATTCTCATTATAGTGTCGTACATAGGACTCTGTTGCTTCAATAAAAAATGTAAACAAACTCTGACATTAAAACTTCAGAGAAATTAAGCAGAAATGTCCGTCTTGTTCTCAGTTCTGGAGGGCGGGGAGAAGGGAAGTCTTCCTGTTGTGGCGACTGTGTTCGACAAACTGAACCAGGTGTATAAGGAGTACCTGGAGGCGGAGCAGACCTACACTGTGGTGAGTGACAATCCTACACTTATTTGACTCTGTAAAATTTGAATATTTGAGGTGTTTGTATATTTGTATGTGTTCGCAGGCGATGGAGTCCGGTCCGAGTCGAGGAAACTCTGCGCAGAAACGTCCGGTCAGAACTCAGGCGGTCATCGACCAATCAGACATGTACACACACGTCCTGTCCAACTTCACAGAGAGGAAGGTAATAAATAATAATAATGATTATAATTCTAATCCTTTGTTTCCAGCAGAAAACAGTCAAATTCAAAATAACAAACCAAACTGCTTTTAGAGACTGAAAGAAAAGAACAATACCGAAAGAGAAAATGATTTGTCTCTTTATTCTGCAGGGAGTCTCTCATAAATTCATCATCGCCGTGCTGATGGAGTACATCCGCTCTCTGAACCAGTTTCAGGTCACTGTTCAGGTAATAACACACTTCCCTCTACGTATTCAAATACTGAGGATGCAAAGGTAATGCCAATGCTTTCAACTTTGACTTTAACGTTAAATTATTTCCACCTACAGATTTGAGATTTTGGTTCTTTAAGGTTTCTGTGATCTCTCACAAGCTCTCCTAAATCCATGAACTGATTATGACATCATTTCACACAAACGTTTCATTAAAAAAATGAAGATTGTCTGGTTTGTATTTTTCAGCATTACCTGTACGAGCTGGTGATCAAGACGTTGGTGCAGCACAACCTCTTCTACATGCTGCATCAGTTCCTGCAGTATCACGTCCTCAGTGACTCCAAACCTCTGGTGAGTTCACACCCAAACTCACAAAAGTAGTTCAGTCTGAATCCTAAGCAAAAGATTTTAAAGTCATTATATGCCACAGAAGAAGTGTGAAACAAGGCCTGTAACATTTGATCATATATGTGAATTATTTTTCAAAACAAGAAGTCAGACCTAAAAAATGACAAAACTAATAGTTGCAAGCGATGAAACAGATTAAATCACTGAGAAACGATTTCAGCTCAAAAAGATGAACATATTTTTTCAACGGTAAATCAAAACTTTTCTTCAAAAAGGTCAGTCTAGTTTGTTTTTGCAGTTTGTGTTTCTCTTATTGTGAGCATTTGTGTTCAGGCTTGTTTGCTTCTATCGCTGGAGAGTACGTATCCTCCTGCTCACCAGCTCTCTCTGGACATGTTGAAGGTATCAAACACAAGAACATGATGATGATGATACAAAATTTAAATTCAGTCAATTTGATTTATTTTCGTGCGTTTTCAGCGTCTCTCCACAGCCAACGACGAGATCGTTGAAGTTCTGCTGTCAAAGCAGCAGGTTCTGGGCGCGCTCAGATTCATCCGCAGCGTCGGTACGTTGATGTTCAAATTCTATCCCAAGAAAAATCTTTTTGGGGGATATTTTAATTTATTTAGCTGTAACCAATATAGATTATTATTTGAAAGATCTAAAACTGGTTTTCTCAGGTGGCCATGACAATGTTTCGGCCAGGAAGTTTCTGGACGCAGCGCGGCAGACCGAGGACCAGATGTTGTTCTATACCGTGTTCAGGTCGTTCCAGCAGAGGAACCAACGGCTGAGAGGAAGTCCAGGCTTCAACCCAGGTGAGAGAAAACACAACGTCATCTAAATTTAAATCCAAGTACAGTTTTACTGATGGTGGATATTACTTTTCACTCATCAAATGAAATGAAATGAAGTGAAATCAGTCATTTGGAGGCGGAGAGGTCTCGTTCTTTTCCATCACTGTGCTGACAGGGAGACGCTGCTGTCAGTGCGGTGGCTTAACTACGGTGCACTTAAAGGGACAAAATAGCACAGGATTAATGCCATTAGATAAGTGAATGCTCTCATTTCAAATAGATATTGGGTTGTCAGCTGACGGCACTGTTTAAAACGTGTACTTCTTTCTGTCTGTGTCTCCAGGAGAGCACTGTGAGGAGCATGTGGTTCACTTCAAGCAGCTGTTTGGGGATCAGGCCCTGATGAAACCCTCCACAGTGTGAACACATGACGCAAAAACACACAGAGACTGTAAACTGGATCACATCAGACTGAACAGAAGTTCAGGAGATGAACCAACATGTGGAACAGATCTGAATACTTTGTACATATGACATAATTAAGGCTAACACTTTATTTAATGTTTTCTTTTGTAAATAATAATGTACTAAACTCAATTGTTTCAAATGATCATAGAAACATGAGTAAATGCTCTGTTTAAAAGATACAGTGTGATTACATTTTAAATGTTGATGTTTAAACGGCCTTCTGTACAGATAATAAAAACTACAGATGTGTAAACATGTTGTGTCTGTGGTGCATTCACATGCCTGTGTGATAATTCAACATATTCAGGGTTGTGTTTGTTAGAAGGATTATATTTATATTATTTTTGACATAAATATTAAAACTGATCAAGAGTTATTTTAATAGTTTGCGCATGATGTGACTTAAGTCAATTTTTAAATGTTTCAATACCAAAAACCAGAAGTACCAAAAACTGCAGTTATGTAAGTGTCCACTTGAGGCTGGCACCAAAAGTGAGTCAATCCCCATAGACGTTCATGTTAACAATATACAAGTATTTCACATGTTTACAGACAATATTTGTATTCTATTCATTTATATTGATATTTTTCTGGCTTTTTTTGACAGTGTATATTAGTTAAACTTTTTTTTAATACATGTTTTCTTCCTTTATGGATATATATAAAATATATTCTTCATTAATTAACACATTCTTCAAACATTGTCTCATTTTTCAAAACAACTTCAATATCTCTCCCTTTTATCATCTTATTTGTATCATCCATTTTTTATCTTACTGTATTTTATTGATTTCATATTGATGTACATTTGTCTCTAATTTGAAACATCTTTGAATCAAGAACGCATGAATAACATGGACTGCCATCTTGATAGTTGAAGAGAGAGAGAGAGATAGTGATCCTAAACATGGAAGATGAAGAGGAAGGTGATGAAGATGGCTGTCTCAACAAGCTGTATTCAAACTGTAAGTTAACTATTTAAGATACTTCATGTGCTGTGTGAAGAGATCTGATTTGTCGTGTTAACTAAAGTTTGCAGTCCACTGCTAGCTAGCAAGATTCAGCTACTGTTACCATGGAAACGCAAGAAAAACAGCGGCTGTCGTGTTTTTTTTTCAAAACTGAAAGATTTTGGTAAGTCAACAGCAGCTTTTTGTGGTGATTAGCTTGTGATTGTTTATGGTTGTTGTTTTGTAGTTTTTAATTATTTCTGGCCTGTTTTTGTGTAACCTGGATAGTGTGTGTGTGTTTCAATTCTACATCTGGTGTTTGTGTTGGGGGGTTACCAAGGTTACCAGGGTTACCAAGGAAACGGACAAACTAACTATCGAGTTCATGTTTTGCTTTATTGTGAAGAGGTGGGAGAGAAACAGTCGAGGTTTATACAAGGAGCAAAACAAGCCCAAAGTTTCTTATAACAAGCGGACTTGGCAACACGTTTGGGTGTTCACATGAATTATTCAAATCAAATGTGATTTGAAGAGTTGAAGAACAAAACAAAACAAAAAAACATTTTTCATGTATTTACCTGCATCTTCATAAATCTTAAAAACACAATAAATGATGAATGTAGTGGAGTAGATGTAATGGCTGCAGGCTGCAGCACAAATACTCTTATATTTTCTGATGATTTAATTATTTCGACTTCATTTGACATTTGCAAGAATCATTTTTGGACGAATTTATCTTTGACACAAGACATTTTTCTCTCAAATTAAACCTTTGTCTTCATGAGCTGCAGAGCAGTATGTACTTTACCCGCTAGAGGGAGCTGCAGTATAACAATTAGCATGATGCACATTTCCTCACCTGCCAGGTTGAGTAACATATCTTTTAACCCCGTGAAGAGGATTTCTTTTTTCTTTCAGCAAAGTTTGAATATTTCTGAATTTTCAAACGGATGTCTTCGCTTCAATGCAACCCCTAACCCGCAAACAGAGTATAAATGTTTTGCATCTTATAAATTACAAAAACAGAATGAAAACGATCCCTCAATGACAGGGTTAAATAAACTGCAGAGGTGAGAAGTTACAGCTGTGCACGTAAACTTGTGACCCTGCTCTTATCTGATGTCTGAACAGGAGAGAAACTTGAGCTGAAATTAAAGTGGCTTACACGGGGAGGATTATAAAGAGCTCAGAGCACAGTGTAAAAAATCCTGTCTATGAAATAGTGTCTTTAGAGGTGATTTAACAGCAGACACTCTAATCTAAGATCAAGGTTCACACTATTCTTATTACTATGACTCAGCTTTTCCTTTATGTGTTAAAGTTTTCTTAATAGGAAAAATCTAAACTAAAGCCGGTTGATGGGAGAGACCTCTTTTTGAAGTTTTGCATGAAATCAAAAGACCCTAAACAATCAGGAGCATTTAAATGAGTTAATGATGTTCTTACTGCTTCATATTGTTGGTTTAGACTTCAACATTCACACTAAACACATTTTATCAGCCGAGATGTTCTTTGTAAATCCTGTTTCACAGGTGAAGTGAAAGGTTTCTTAGAGTTCATAGAACTCCAATCAGGTCTGGTATGTACTTTATTTTGTAGAAAACCACATAAGCTATTATCTTAATAACAATGACAACATTTCCTCCTAAAAAAAAAATCACAATTTTTTCCGGTGTTTAAGATTTTCTGCAGACAAACACGAGGAGACTGTTGTACACCTCACACTGTGGACCCCGCGGCATGCTGGGAATGACTGGCATTTGAACTGGAGTGTTATTGGGTATAATAAATAACGCTTGTTACTTTCATTTAAAGATAATTATTGTTGTTAATATCACCTCTGAGTTTTGAGTTCTTGGCAATGCAGCTTTGTCAGATGGAGTCAGCGCCATCTGACAAAGTCTTCATTGTAAATATTCTGAGCATCTTTTTAAGCTTTTTTAAAAACGTAATCTCACTTAAGTCACAACAATTCCTAATTTCCTATCGGTTAAACAGACATTTCAACTCAGCCTAACCGACTAGTCTAAAGGGAAGAAAACACTCAGAAAACACTCAAAATTAAGCACAATATATTCAAAATTGTGTGGATTTCGTGAGCAGTTTAGCACCGCCAGCCTTTGGTCCTCCCTGCAGCTTGACGTCCATGTGCTTGTGCTAAATGTGATGACACTTTGCTCAGGTCGATAAGCCAGTTTAACTTGACGCAGCCCTCGTCCAACTTTATCGAACTTTTCTTAACCAAAGTAGTGCCAAACATGCTCCTACGAGCCGCTAGCAGTTCACCGACATTGAAGGCCAAAATATGAATCATTCTTTTAAACAACTAATGTTTCTGGTTTCTAGCGAGGGTGACAATGTTTAACCATTTAATCGACTAAACGCACACATCCCTCGTAATAACAAGACAATAATGTGATCACCAACTAACCTCTCATGTACAATGGGTTCACCAACAATTGCCTCCAAGGACAACCAGTTAAAATGTCTAAATTCATATTCAATAAATACATGTCATAGAGAACTTTCACTTGCAAACATTTGATGATTTCAGTGAGGTAATGTGAAACTTTCACAGTTATAAAATGTCGTAATGAGGCATTTGTTTTGTGTGGTGTTTTCTGTTTGGCCTGTAAATTTATACTTTTCTCATGATAGGCTTATAAAAAGTCAAGTTAACTACTCTACTTCTTGTTAGTTTGACAGACAGCAGAATACACAATATGCATTCTAAGGTCTATACTTAACCAATAGAGGGCGCTAAACAACGGCAAGGCAGAAAGTTCAATCTACAAGACAAACAGGTAGAGATTTGCAACACCAAATAAAATCCTGAAAAAAACAGAGATACAATAAGCAAACATTTTGAGTCAAAAAGTCTAATAAAAAAGTAACTATTAGTGTCTTAAAAGTTAAAAGTAGGCTAGAAGACTCTTCCCAACACATCAGGATTTCCCTTTGTTAACTTAAGAGAACAAATCATGAAGAATGAGCTCCAACGATGACTTGTAAAGGTTTGTCCTCTCATGATGAAAAATCTGAATCAGATCACATTGAATCATACACAGTCTGAGAGGAGACCCTACATCCTCACACTGAATGAAAGGCGATCAATACTGACCGTGTGTGTGCGT
Organism: Labrus bergylta; assembly: GCF_963930695.1. NCBI lineage: Eukaryota > Metazoa > Chordata > Actinopteri > Labriformes > Labridae > Labrus > Labrus bergylta. The sequence continues at coordinate 9,354,710 of NC_089214.1, read as the reverse complement.
GTGCGTGTGTGTGTGAGAGATACCAAGTGATCATATTTGTGTGTCCGCGGTCACCACAGCGCGAGACCGACGGGAGTTAGGGCGTAACCTCGCGATACTCCCCCTTCTCTCTCTCCCTATTTCCAACTCGCTCTCCTATCTCTCTCCTCTCGAGTCCAGGGGGCGATCAAGCGGCGGGGATGCTGAGAGCCCGGCCGGTCAGCCCTACCAGCCTACCGACCTACCGACGCACCGAAACGCAGCGGAACAGTCCCGACTGACCGAAAAACTTTTTCCTTTCCTTAAATCTTTCTGAGAGGAAAAACAGAAGAAAGAATACAAGCAACAGCTGGAGCTGCGAGAGGGAAGTTCTTTTTTTTTTTTTTTTTTTAATTATCACACCTGAGAGAGATGAAGAGAAATTAAAAAAGAGGAGGTTGAGGAGTGTTTTTTCGGGATTAAGTGAGAATAAAACATCATCTGAAGCCGATTCTGGGGGATTAAAAGCGGCTGAAGTTGAAAGATGCGAGAGGAACCGGAGCGGACGGAGTGAAGCTGCCCGGTGCGCACTTTCCCCTCCCCGGCTTCACTGACGCGCGACAGTCCGCTTCCTCCTGCCGGAGGGACGCGTCTGCGCTCCTGTCGCTTCTCATCATCTCCATATCTGATCCGCCGTACTTGGATGTAAAAACACCAAGAAAAAAAAAAAAAGCTTCATCTTCTCCTTCTTCCTCCGTCTAAACACTTTTGTTTCCTGGCGTTACGCAGAGTTTTGCGCTCATGGATCGGCCACTTTGTGCCTCCTCTCCGGATGGGATTTGGCAGCAGTGAGCGGGGCGCGGTGGAGCGGTGATGGTGTGAGGAGAAATTTAAGAACTCGCAGTTTTTAACGCAGGAGTTTCACATGTGAGTAGATGCGTTTATTTGTCTTTTGTGGAAGAATAATTTGTGGGGTGATCTCTGACCTTTCAGAGCCACTTGAGTGTAACCAGCTAGAACACCTGAACACAAATCATTCCTGTCAACAAGACACATTTCTTAGTTAAATTAATTTTCCTCCGGAGACTAAAAACAAACACTCTCAGTGAGTTCAGGCACGTTACTGGTAAACATGTGTATTAAAAGCACATTTAAAGCTGCACAACTTCATGCAGACAACCAAACCCAGTTCAACAAAAGAGCTCATTTTCAGATAAAACTCAGCTCTCTATAGCTGACACACAGAGAGTAGTTTTTACATTTCAGATCGGCGCCTGTTCCCTGTTTTCAGCCACTTTCTCCCACAAGAGACCCAGTTTCCTCTGTTCCTATGCAACCCTGCTCTTTATCAGCCGTGCTGAGCCGAGCCGTGCCACCACTTTCCATTAATTAACCGGTCTGTTTATGTAAGAGGAGATACATGTGGGGCTGTGGTGTGCTGTCATGATTTGCCCTCTTCAAATCTGTGGTAAACCTGAAATAATCCCACAGTGTGATAGCCTATTTCTTCTGCGTAACTGAGCTGCGTCAGTGTTACTCATCCTTTCATTAATTACATGATATTTAATCACATGTTTAAAAAAGATCTGCTCTAAAATGATTCAAAAGTTGCATTTCACATCAGTATATAAATACAGTTCTCGTCACTTTATTGAACTTGAAGGCAATATACGATCTGTGTCTGAATAATCTAAAAAAAAAAAAGAAAGTCATATTACATTTTTTGGATGATTTTTAAACTATTAACAATTTTTTCTGACAAAATGACATTTCTATAATTTTTTGAGAATATTCAGAGGACTTCAGGACAGTGTGAGTATTCCCCGGCTGTGTGTTTATAGAGGACAGTCTGTGCTGTGATGCACTTTATGTCCTATTACATTGATGTAATACTCCAGAAGTGTTCCTATGATATTTAAACTGCAGTTGTCGTGTATTTTTAGTGGTGAAAATAGTGTTTTCACAGAGAAATAGCACTGAAATACATTTTTTTTTTGTTTTTTGGTGACTAAACGTGTGTCATTTATTTCCAGTGACGCAGTTTTTTGATGATTTGCAGCGTTTGTGCATCAGAATGAGGCTTTTAAAAAAAAAAATCACTTTAAACGTAGATACATTGAATTTTTTTGTTTAATTTATTCAGGATTGACATTGTTTTCATTGAATTGTTCATTTTTGTGAGGACGTGAATATAAGAAAATGAGCCTGAAGGCAAAAAACGAAACAAAAAATCTTAATATGAGAGAGATCTGAAGCTGTGTTTATTTATGCCTGATGATCTTTGACCTTCCGATCTTTGATCTTTGGATGAATTACACACACACACACACACACACACACACACACACACACACACACACACACACACACACACACACACACACACACACACACACACTGACTGGACCACAATTTACCCCTCCATACACAGCCTGATCAGCTTTATTGGTTATGACAGAAATGTGAGAAAACTGCTATTTTTAAAATAATTGAACCAGAAAACAGACAACTGTGAAATGATCAAAATAAGACAAAATGATGAAAATTTGAAACGGGGAAATGGCAAAGATGTACCTAGTGTTTACCTAAGCCTGTGTGTGCCTGATGGAAGTCCAACAAAAAGAAAACCTTTTGATTGATAAATTGAAAGTAAATTGTTTTAATTCATTGTTCGCCCCTCACTTAACTGAAGAGTCCTTGAGCACTAGCAGCTCGTGTCACGACCTCACATCCCTCCTCTGGGTTGAGTGTGATCAAAAATGCCTGCGTTACTTGATGAAAAGAATAGGAATGTTTTATTTTTTATTGTAGAGTTGCCTTAACAACTGCCTCTGTGCCTCACCTGCAACGTCTCTGCAGTGCAGACATGTAAGCATACTGTTAGACTAAATATGATCAGAAATGCATTTATAGAAGATGCACACTTCTGTGACATCACAAGGTACTGTAATGCTGCCTACTAATCTTTTATTCCACATGTTAAGAAACATTTCTATTGTAAAGACACCAACAAAAGTCACACTGTCAGGATTTCAATGTTTGTCCTGTAAAAAGAAATACAAATGTTGTTAAAAGAGCATTCCCACTAACCTTAAATCATACTGAAATTGTCATATCTGTCAAAACAACTTCAAATTCTCCCTTACTGAATGAAAAACTTGAAAAAATGAGAGGAAATGGATGAGTCAGACGGTAACACAGGTAGAATGGAAGGAAGAAGAAGAGAATGGGTAGAAAAAACAACGAGTATAAAGTCAGAAAAATGTATGATGACAGTTTTGGAAGGAGGATAGGAGTGAATTAAACATGACTCGAAGGAAAGTAGAAACACAGGAATAAATTAAAGATCAACAGAATCCTTGACCCTACGATTCTACTGGCTAAATGCTCAATGGCATGTTTACAAGTTTCTGTCAGTTTTGCTCCCTCACTGCTTTTCTGTCCAACAAGAAAAGGCTGAAATGTGGTGAAGTATTCATAAAAGAAAGAGACAGCACGAACGGTAAAAATACCTGACAGCACCTTCACCCTCAAACAAACACTAGACATGTAAAAGAATGGAACAGCACTGGGAATTCTTGGAAAGTAAAATCATACAAAATAACCCAAAACAAGTTTTTTTTTGGGAGATATGCAACTCAGTGAAGTGATCTACTGTTTCTCATGACTCAAATCTCCAGTTCCTGACAAATCATGAAGTAAATTAGTTGAAAAGTTAAGATTGGACAATAAGTTTCCGATGCAGGTCCAGGTCCAAAGATCCCTTTGAAGGATTCCTAAGTATTGGGTTTAAATATATTCTGCCTTTTTACCGTTTTTAGCACGTTCCTTGATTTTATGTCTTGCATTTTGAGGCTTTTATTTATCACTTGTTTAAGTAAGGAAAACAGATGCGAAAAGGTTCATTAAAACACGCTCAACTGTGCAGCAAATAAAATCTAACATTTGTTAGAAAGGTAGAAGAAAGTGTTAAAGTATACCTTTAAACAGACACTTAAAGTAACCTTTAGACAGAAGCTTTGGTGTACCTTAAAACAGATTGAAATATGTGTAAGAAAAGATAAAAAAAAACTGATGCTCAAGGGTACCTACAACGCACAAGACTGAATTGATTGAGCAGACCTTAAAAGGGTCATAAAACCAAACTTACTACAAAGCCATAAAACATAAGGGTAGTTTAAAACAGACAGAAAGGAAACCTTAAGACTTAAACTGTTCGCAATGAGGAAAGTTGTAGCTTAAGTTTACGTTGAAGTAGGATCCAAAAGACCGGGGTTGCTCTAACCTGTCTAAAATCCTCGTCCTTCCCTGCCTTGACAAAGATGTAAAGGTGTACTCACGCAGTCAAACCAGGAGATTTATGTGGAACCGAGGTTTTTAATGGGGCTTATCATGGTTCGAACTCTGCAGTAGCAATTGTGTCAACACCTCAACACAGTGCTACAACAGGTGCAACAAGTGCTGCACCGGCTGCCTCACATGCATTACATTTATGTGTATGCCTGTGTGTGTGTGTGTGTGTGTTTGTGTGTGTGTGTGTGTGTGTGTGTGTGTGTGTGTGTGTGTGTGTGTGTGTGTGTGTGTGTGTGTGTGTGTGTGTGTGTGTGTGTGTGTGTGTGTGTGTGTGTGTGTGTGTCTACCTACGTGTGCGCAAACTCATATTTGATGTTTGTGTGTCTGTGTGTGTGATAATGTGCACCTCGGAGTGTGTGTGTGTGTGTGTGTGTGTGTGTGTGTGTGTGTGTGTGTGTGTGTGTGTGTGTGTGTGTGTGTGTGTGTGTGTGTGTGTGTGTGTGTGTGTGTGTGTGTGTGTGTGTGTGTGTGTGTGTGTGTGTGTGTGTGTGTTCAGCTGAAAAGCCCCACACGGTGTAGTGCTGTTTGTTCAGCGTTGGAGCAGCAGGCCTGACCTTTCTGTGCCGGGCGCTGAGACAACACAAGCTGCCGTTTGACGGACGAGGTAGCGCTGTGGCTATGTGTTCTGACATCAGTCCTGCAGAATGAAACCAGCTTCCCGATTATTATCTGCAACCTTTGTGCTGTCAAGGCACTGTATGAAACCTGAGAATGTCTCTATAGCTTTTAGCAGAGAGCTTGAAAACCCTCCTGAGCCCTCACAATCTGTGCTCACTTTGCTTTGGATTCATTGCTTTTTGAGATTTCTTCAGTTGCTTTTTGTGGCCATTAACTCCCATGAAAGAGACAAATGTTCATTTTTGAATCCTGTGAAAGATAGCTTCTCAGAACGTTGCAAAAAATCTGCTCTTTACCAGAACATTATTTCACCTGTAAGTCACAATAACAAATATTCAAGAATTATAGTTGTTTTTAATCAAATATGAGCCAAAGACCACTAACTATTGTGAAAAATGTGTATTTTCTTGTAATCCTTGTCGACATCTAAAACAAATGATCTGAAACAAAAGTCTGACTAAAGGCTTAATATGCAATTTTTTGATCCAGCAGATGTCGCCCTTGACCCTAGCATAAAACCAAAACAACTCGCGGTGCATTGTTGTGTTAGCATGCTAATGCTAGCGATCTTTATTATGCTGGTATCTTCACACTGCATGTAAATTTACCTGAAATGACCGTGATCTAGAAACACAGTTAAGCAGTGAGTACAGTATGTTATTCTTCTTTTCTCTAGTCCCTCAATTAAATAACTTTTATACGCAATGAGCCGGCTGGCCGTCCCGGCGATGTAAACAAACTGAAGATAGGACTCTGAAAACTCTGAAAGCATCACAGACAGTGGGACTCGGGTGTTACACCCATTGTAGACAGTCATGACTCACAGAGTTATTTTCAGAGGATATACTTGATATACACAAATAAAGCCTTTAATAAGAATGATGACCTTTTAACTGAATTTGAAAGATGTTTATTTGCTGTTATCATGTGTACATATGCCAAGAAAACACAGTTAAAGGTAAGAAGATTCTTCTTACCAATTTCACAGCTAGAATTGTGTTAGAAAAAAACTCAAAAAGTTGATATAGCCTACAGGTCAGAAGAAATACACAAAAATGACATTTATCTTAAAGATACATGTCTTAGGTTACATTTTCGATGGATGAACCAGAGAAAGATCCTCAAAGAACAGTCTTTGTGGTTTTGCTTCTGAATGTTCACTTTCCTGTACACCTCTACTTTAAAATATCTAAAGGATGGTGAACATTGTTTGGGTAACATGTTTTTGTTATAACTTCATTTATTTAAAACACACTTAACTAAAATGTTTCCCCACGGCATTTGTATTTAATTCGATGAAGAATATGAGAAATTACTCAGTTAATGACTTTGGAAGAAGGAAAAGCCGCTTCAAGAATGCACCGACAGAAAAGCTATTGGATTGACTTGAACTAGTTGTGATGCCCGGTTGTTTAGTCCATTCTGGTTCCGGCCTAAGCAGGAGGATCACCTGAGCTGTGGACGTGAAGGTTCAGGCTGGAGGCAGTGACTCAGCGCTGTCTCTCAACAGCTCCATGTCGAGGCTGACTCAGGACGGACGGATGTGCTCCCGTCCTGGTTTAATCTCAGTGATCCTCTCTCCCAGAGAGCACCGAGCTGAGAGCGCTGACAGTTTAATTATCTGTTATTCCTCTGTTAAAGCAGCTCGCAGAAATGCTCTTAAAAGTGACGCCTCCTTCCCTTCCTTCAACTATTTTACTGTACAAATCTGTAGACGTTGGAGTCAGCAGAGTGTCAGGAATTAAAACGGAGATTTCACTTTCCCATGCTTGTATTGATACACAGAAATGAAATATGTTTAACTAACTTCATGTGAATTTAGAATAAACTGATCTTTAACTTTAAGTGAGGTCTAACACTGCACGTCATAAACAAAAGTTCCCATATTGTAATCATACATTTTGAGTCAGAAGACATTGTTTGACATCTACAGTCAAGGGCCTTTCAGATAGGACGGGGTGCGCGCTGAGCTAGCAGCGCAGTAGGACAGAGCGCACACACGAGCAAAAAGCAACAGCGCGCGTTGCTAGGAGACCGACACAATAGTCGAGAAAATAGTGTTGCGGTAGGTCTTTAAACTAGAGCTCAGGAAAGTGGGACACCGTTTGCTGTGATCTGAGCTACCCTCCTATTGACGTCGGGGTAGAAAAGGTTTTAACTTCAGCAGAGCGTGCAGTTCTTCACTGAAAGACCAACATTTTTTAAGTAATACTCATAAATTAGATGAAGGATCTTATTTTTTTATTTTGCGCAAAGAAAAGAAAGTCACACTATTGCAAACATAAAAGTCAGGCAGACAATTGTTAATCCAGTCTGACGCAAATATATTGTTTCAAGCTTAAAAGCATCTGTTAAATACTGGACATTTTTTTCAGGATTCTGGTTCTGAAATAACATTGATATTCTTTGGTTAGAGCTCCAAAGGCAGCTGCACTGGTGAGTCACACAAAGTAGAATACCAGAGAGCAGCATGTGTCAGCTTTAATAGAGGTCTGACAGTCAACATTTTTCTTAAGTGACTGTTCAAGGCGACATAAGGCAGCTTACAGAGGAACAAAGAGGCCGGATAGCTGCTGTCTGAACTGTTCCAGCGTCAGTCACACAGAAAAACTAAATTATGCAACAAGAGGAAAAATCTAAAAAAATAATGAGTCGGTCAATCAGTGATAGTGAAAAAACACATGACAGGACATTTGGATATGATTTATTTTCCTTAAATGTGCTCATTTATCAAATATCATTGTCTTATTTCAGCCACTTTTTAAGCTTCTGTTTCTGGATGAAAACATTATTACTGAAATATTTACTCCATGCTTAAGATGACGAGCACAAGTATATTTAAAACATTGAGTATTTACAGCCACTGGGTGATACAATCTATACTTCGCAAACGCATTCCTCTCTTGATATTTGTAATTATTGTGTATGAGGTGCAGGGAGTGAGGTTAGAAGAAATACTGAACTTATTTGAAATCTTTCCATAAAGATGGAGATACAGCTTTGATGAGCTTTGTCCAATAACAGCTTTTTAAAAATGTTGCCAGCACCGTTTTCTACATTACACTAATACGGTTCAGTGTTTTCAGCACTCAGAATCCCAAGCACTAAAACCCCCCCCTCGGAATCAGCTGTTTTTTTGGTTCCTGCACTCAGGGCTCACTCAGTTGAAAAGTTCAGTTTTGGAAAACCATTTTACTTTTTAATGACACCTCTCCCTTACTTTCCAACCAAAATCAAGACTGGACTTCTGCCAGTAACAACAAAAGCAGAATAGAAACTAATCGGACTCATTTTTGGAGCGTACAAGTTTCAAGTCTTGAGTTGTCGCTAATACATGGACGCGATTCCTTTTCATTATTTTTGTTTTCTTGGTGAAATTTCTTTGAATAACAGCAAATATTAAGCATATGGAGTAATTTAAAACACCCACTCACCTGCTGAGGGAAGCAGAAGTGCTGTGGGAAAACTTTCCTAACATTAAAGGTTGGTGAGAAGCGCTTTTGACCCTTTTGAGAAGCAAAATTGACGTTGTGGGTGCTTTCAAGCTCTGTAGGGGACTTCATTGGAAACATAGGCTTAAATTTCAGTGACAACAAGGTTTTGATTATCAGAAGTTTCTAGAATTGACAGCTTTTGGAATAAGTCACAACAGACGCATTTTTATTGCTACTCAGCAAGTATGCTGTAGTTGTTTGCTCTGTTCACAATGACCCACGCCTTGTACGTGGCTGTCTTCTGACCTTCCCTCTGGCAGAACTTCACATATTCAGAGAGACTTGATTTTCCACAACCAAAGTCGAAAGCAAGCCAAAAGCAACTTGCTAGTTAGTGCTGGCTTACGTGTCTGGACGATTGTTTTACTTCCTGCTAAGCCCCGCCTGCCAAAAAAATGTCACTGTTTTCTAACACTAAAAGGGTCTATTGTATCGCTGTAAACTTTACTCACCCAGTCTGTAAAAGAACCTTAACTGGGCCAAATAATCCACAGAGGTGTCCTTCACACTGTTTAAGGAGTAAAAATACAAACTCAAGCTTCAACTTTAGCTAGGCTTTTTCTCTGTTGAAAAAAACAAATCCAGAAGATTCAGAAGTCTGATGACTAAAATTCTTTGTCTGATCAAATGTCACAGTTAATCACAGCAGTGTCAGTGGATGAGAAGGTCAAAGTGTGTTTGTCATGAAACCAAAATGTTAAACTTCACTAATTGTCGTTAAAATTAACAATATAGATACACAGCACGTAAGGCTTTTTGATAGTGTAAACCATTAGAATAACAGATTGTATTGTTTAAAAACACGTGGCATTCAAGTATGGAAGCATGCATTTTTTTTGACAACCTTGAAACCTACAGCTTTTGTCTCAAAGAGGAATAAGCTCTTTTGATTTTTCCAATAGCTCAAACAAAAAGTTTACAGTGTCAGAGGGTATACAGCGCGATGACATCAGATGTGTGATGGAGAGGTGTTTTGGAATTTTAGGTTGCCGTGCAGCAGACAGCTGATTTATCTCCACCCTCTTGGTGACATGTCCACTTCTTCTCTTCAAGTGTGTGTGAGCGTAAATCAAACGCACCCCAGGCCGCTCACATGCCTCGATGTCTCTGTGTGTGTGTGTGTGTGTGTGTGTGTGTGCGCGAGTGTGTGTGTGTGTGTGTGTGTGTACATCTTTAACTGTCTGTGAGTCCGGGGTTAAGGAGAAGCTGGTGACAGAATATTCCTGCATCTTTTCATTAGTGAGTGTGTGGCTTTATGTGTGCATTTCTCTGTGTGTGTGTATATGCATGTGTGTGTGGTAGTTTATTGCTTCTGAGGTACAGGGCAGCATGATCCATCACCCTGTGTGGATGTGTCTGCTTCTCAATCATCACAAAATCATTGAAATGTAGAACACACACACACACACACACACACACACACATACAGGCACCAACACATGCTGTGATTTCACCTGCTCATCAGGATCACCTCCTTGTGCGTTGGGACCAGAACTCACAGTTGTAACCATAGCAACAACAGAACCATAGCGACCAGTGTCACCATCAACAGCAGGCCCAGTGGAGTCTTTCTTAACATTCTGTCTGGGAGCACTCCGAATAATTTGGGCTCGCTGCAGCTTCTTTGTTGGGATTACAGTGGAGACTGTTTTGGTTTCTTCACTTTTTAATGATGTTAACTCACTTTATTCACATCCTCTGACTTCCTCTTTTATTCTCTCTGTAGCCCTGGAGGGCATGCTCAAATAAAACGTAAAGTCTTATCAAAGTTAACTTTTCTTCTCAAACGGGGTAATAATATAAAGAAACCTCCTTGCTGTTAAAGCCTATGGAAACCCCTTGGGGCTTTAACATTTAAGACAGTGCAAAAGTGCCTGAAACTGCTGTTCCTCCAGTGGCCACTTGAGGCTGTCTCTAAAATTGAGTCAATCTCCATCGAGTCCCATGTTAAATTTTACAACAGAAATAATCATGTTTACAGCCTGGTACAAAATGTGTCTCTGTAGCTTGCATGATTTATTTGTAATCTAATAATTTTTTGTTATGGTTTACAAGCTGAAGGCTGTTGCTTTGCATTTTTCGCCGTTGCCATGTTTTGTTCTTTTTAGCATAGCGTCACCATATTGGAAAAGAGGTTAGACTTTGAGAGGAGCAAGTGGGTGACAATTGCGAGGGAAACAAGGTGCATTTAAAATTCACGTTAGCTGTTATGGTAATTGATAAGTTAAATTTGGCTTGGAACAAAAATGCTTTTTGATGCATTTGGCAGAGCATGTTTATTTACAGGGTGCCATTCATACAAATAGCATCTCAAACTGCTTTATACAGTTAAAAAACACAGAGCATGTAAGACATTAGAAGTAATATACAAAATGTATTAAAATTGGTACTGTCAGCATTAGTTATTTTTCTGCGGTTAAGTTATTAAAACACCCTTCGATCTCTTAGTAGTTCTTTTTTTATTTCAAAATAAAAGCAGGTTGGTATCCAAACAGGAAGTTCAAACAGTAGGTCACTTCTGATAAACCTCTTAAGGAGCCCAAAATGATGTTACTAATATACTAATGAAAAGAAAAATATCTTGAACTTAATTGAGTTAAAATAAAAGTTCAGTCTCATGTTTGTTTTTCTGTCAATAAAAACTGAAAAAGGTCTTAACTTTAAAGCAGTGTTTTCCTGCCGCTGAGCGTTTAAATACCGCATAATGAATTGTATTAGTGAGGCTTAACGTAGATTGCATTTAAATCTTATACGGCACACAAAGTAATGAGGGAGGGTGAGGTGACGGAGAACGAAAGATGTTTAATCTTCAGCAAATAACAAACTGAATTTGATGTTCTGTCATTTTTACTTTCTGGATTGAATGACAGATTTATGGTTAGTAGTTGGGTGTAGGGTCACTCTGAGTACACGCCATGTTCAATGAGCCATCAGGGCCCCCAATGAACAACACACACACACACACACACTGTTTGTTTAATGGAAGCAGGTCGGCCGATGGCTATATGGCCTGCTGACCTTGGAGACAGTTTGTCTACTTTGAGGTCTCATGATTTATCAGAGACACATGAAGTCACTTGACTCCTGCTCCTACTCCACCTGTTCAGCCTCCCACACCTGCTCTTTCTATTTCCCCCTTCCTGTCCTCCTTCTTCCTTTGGTCCTGCTCCCTGTAATGTTTTAATCATTTTTACATGCATGATGTTCATCTAGTATTGTCCCATTTAGAGTCAACGAAACAATTCAGCTGGGGAGGAGTTAGGGCGGGGCTACCTGCTGATTGACAGGTTGCCACCATGGCATGTCATGAATTCAGTTGTACAATAGACACTGAAACTTGAATTACAAATGCACCTTGCCGGAAAAGCTGCTCATGTTAGCTGATTCATTTGTGCTTGTCGATCCCTCACTCGTCTCCGTCCTGTCCACCAAAAATGGTCACTTCTGGTTTTCAAAAAGCCTCACAGTGATGTCCAAATGACCAACCTCAAGGCTTGAATACAGCACTAATGGATGACTTCATTGTGCACATGTTTAATTATTGTATTCAGTCTTTGTTTTAGAGTCATCGCTCTGCAGCTGAAACATAAAAAGTGACTCAGATCTGCTGATGATTAAAAAGGAACCTTGTTGCAGTAAATCTCTGCCGCCCGCTCGTCTCAGCAGCACACCGGCATTTTAAAACACTTTGCAGCTCAAGATTTATTTTGACGTGGGACGGCCATGTCAAAGATGTCCATCTCTCTCTCTCTCTCTCTCTCTCTCTCTCTCTCTCTGTTTCTTCTGTTTTTCATCAGTGCCTCATCTTCCTCACCTGTCTCTCTATCACCTGTCTCTGTGCTTTTCTCTCTGTTTCTACGTCCTTCATACTTCCTCAGTCTCACATTGTCTCTCACTCCTCTTTGACGCTCTGCATGGATCTCTATAAATCACAAGTCTCCCCACATTTACATGAATTTCTTTACATTTATTGCCAAATGCACTTCAAATAAATCAAGAGAGTTATAAGTTGAGGAGGCTTTTTGATTAAGTTTTGTCATTTTTGGCACCTTTAAAGAAAAGTCTTACCTGGAGCCGTGGTTTAAATAATTTCATGATTAATGGATCATCTATGGAAGAAATGACCTCAAATGTGAGATAAGACAATAACTCATTCAGAATGTTAAAGCGCTGTTTGTATAAAGATTGCAAAAACAGACAAAAGAAAACCTCTTTGTGCTTTATTTCACAAGAAACAAACGTGCTATCCTTTTTATCGCATGAATGTTTAATCAAAAATTGGAAACTTTATTAAAGAAGCATGTCATTTAGGAAACATGTACAGCAGGGTTATGTTTCCATAGCGGGAGATTTAGAGGATGAAATGTATTTAATAGGACAGACGCGTCTGGTTTGCCTGTTTCAATTATTTAAGAGATTTTATATTTATCGTTGGAGCAGCTGACGTTTCTGAATAGGTTGCACCAAAATTAGTTGCATTTGTATGTTTATCAAGGTTATCTCTTTGTTAGGCATTAGGATTCATTGCTCAAATGAGATGTATTTTTATTTGGCTGTTCAGAAAATGCTTTTTGCAGTAAAGACAGCGTGCAGGAGTTTGCCTTAAATGTTGGGAATGGAAAACAAAAAATTAGGAAATATTTGATGCCGAGGACTGCTTTTTTGTTTCTGTGGTATCAAAGCAGGTTTGAATATTGTTTGGTTTTTACCAGGATCATATTCAAGTTTAAAATGTGGGTGTTGTGACAACCCTACAATAAAGCCATGAGGTCAGTTTCAAAAAAGTGACAAATAAATGACTTCATGTGCTCACTCTCCGTCTTTCTCCTTCTGTCCTTTATCGCTTCACTTTTAAACGTTTTCTTCCTCTGTAAATATAAAGGACGACATTGACATTATAGGACACACAGACGCATAAAGGAAACAATAAGAATAACGATCAATAACAATATGATCCTGCGATGAAAGTCAAACAGACAATAAAAACTTTTAGGCTCTCTCTCTCTCTGTTCATCGTCCGTCCATCAGCCTCTGACCTTTATATCCATTACTCTACATATCAATATGTTTATGTTGCTTACACAGAGGAGATACAGGAAGAGCAATGCAACTGCTATAACAATAAAAGCTTCAGTCATGAATAAAAGCGTCTATAAAAGAACAATCAGATGAGGGGTGTATGTCTCAGATGGATTTTATTTTAAGGCTCTGCAGCGAGGCGGGCCGCTCAGCCTGCCAGTAATGCTGTCGATCCGTTCTTTGGTATTTTGATGCTCCTGTTTTTGAGTCCCAGGTGGAGGGCCGGTGTCTCTGCTTTCTCCTGCACACACTGGGAGACGACCAGCAGGCGCCGGCCAAGCACCCGTCCGGTTTTGGCGGCGTTCAATCCGTGCCTTTTTTTTCTGGCGGGCGGTCCTGGCGGCCGACGTTTTGGAGTCTTAAAGAGGACTCACCTTGCTGGCAGCCATGATGGAGGTCCTCAGCCCTGCGAACAGCTGATTGTGTTTCAGGGAAAACAAAGAAACATCCTATAGAAAACATTCCAGCTCAGGGTCGTGGTGCGGCTGGAGCGTTTCCCAGCATGCACTGCATGAAAGGCATGGAAACACCCAGGACAGCTCGGTCTCAGGACTAAAGCTGGATCCTTTTGTTGTTTGATGGACTCTTTCTGTTCTCTGTTTGCTTGACACACTAAAGAGAAAAATAACACTGAAGTGTTTGTTTGTTCTGCTTCTTAAAAGCTCTGGAAACTTTTGGAACGAAACGTTTGATTTTTGGAGCTCGACAGATTCTCAGAATTTAGACATTTTCTGAGACTGTGGAAAGTAATGATTGCTTTCTGGTGATTTTGTCAATCTGACCTGTGTTTACTTTTCCTTACATTAAATATGACTCCTGCCTGTCGGGAACAAAGGGCGAGTAATGTGACTCACAGGGGGAGGAGGGATGATGGATCACACTAACAAACAGCTTGATTCTTTGTGTTGTCGTAACGTTCTTAAAATGTTCAATACTTCAATACTTTTCGTCCACCACACGCTTTAAAATGATACAGTCTCTTTTTTCTTAATGGTTGATATCAAAAAGTACAGAAACTTAAAAAAAAAGAAGAAGACTCACATATGAAGACACCTGTAGCCAATCGGATCACACAGAAATCACAAACGATGTCCTCTCCATCAACGGGGGCAGCTATAATCTTGGGTGGTGTATCCACGCCTGCCTGCGTATAGTGGTTCAAATCTAGCCTGACTCTTTGCTTCTTGTGTGCAGTTTTGAATGATTGAATGATATCTTTATTTCACAATAAAAAGCAGTTCATTAGATATACTAAAAAATAAGTGAATCGAAACAACACTTTCAGCTGACATATTTAACACAACGCAGACGGATCATGCTGGAAAAAGGAGTAGAATGAAGTTCACACTTATTTCACCTCCAACTTAAGTTTCAGCAACTGTTTTATTTCTGCTTTCATGTTCATCTTTACAGCAGGCTACAAATGAAAAAGCAGAAGCTGTACAGTAATAGTGTTTTTATACTTTGCATGTATCATAGAAAAGTGTTTTAGATTTAACGCAGCCGAGTGCAGTTTGTGAGGGAACTCTCTTTTATTTTGGTGTTTGTTTTGAAGTAAGAGTCCCATTTAAGAAGAGTCTTATTGTTTTAAATGTAGTGCTTGCTATTGAAAGAGATGTGAGGTGTTTTTGTGTTTATGTTTGTGTGTGTGTGTGTGTGTGTGTGTGTGTGTGTGTGTGTGTGTGTGTGTGTGTGTGAGGAGTTAGGACACAAACAGGGCCCGAGCTTCAGGAACTGTGTTTATGCAATCGTGAAGGTTTTAGGCAAAAGAAATTAGACTGTGAGGAAAAAACAATCTGTCCTTCAAAAGTGGCCGCAGTGAATGTGAAGTCAAGATGACATCACTTCCTGCTGTGGTCAGATTAAAAATAAAAACAAAATAAAGAATTAACAGCAGCCGCTGAGTCGGTGTTCAGGGCGCTTCAATGGGGAGGAGATAACACGAGGAGACGGCTGCTGTGTGTGTGTGTGTGTGTGTGTGTGTGTGTGTGTGTGTGTGTGTGTGTGTTTAAGTGTGTGTGTGTTTTTAAGTGTGTATGTGCCCCAGCGGGTTGAGGTGCAGTAAACTTTTTCTTGTTGTTTTGACCCTGAAGACCTTAAGAAAAAAGAAAAAAACAAGACAAACTGGAGCAAGAAACACAGTAAACATTGAAAAAGTCTTGATTCATTTAAATTGAACTCAAATAAAAAGAAGAGCATCATTTAAAAAGGGAAACAGTTAAACTTTAAAGAGGCGTTGAAGGCAGCACAGGACGGTTAAATCAAAGACAATATTAATGACACCAAAACAATATATGGAGTACAAATAAAATCTGGGCTGTTGAAATAACGTTAATCATTAAAAAGGAATTGACAGCTTTCTAGACTAATAACAACTTTAAAATGGGTTAAAATAACTTCCTTAAAGGTTTGTGTGGCGTTTAATATCAGTAAACAAAGAACAATATTAAAAGAACACATTATCGGTTATTTGAATGATTGAAATTAAACAATGTTTTTACCAAAAATGAGAAAACTTCAGCGCTTCAGTCATATTTCCAACCAAAGACAGAGTGCAAGTATAGAAATGCTGAACATGTTTTTGTGTAATTGAGACAGTGTGAACGAGTGGCCTGCAATTATTTGTTAATAAAAAACAAGAAATTAAATATTGAATGCCCAGGACTTCATGTTTTTTTCTTGGTGACATCAAATCAGTTCTCAATATTTTATTATCATATATTAATATTTTGTATCATGACAGCCCTCAATTTGGTAGGTGTGTGTGTTTGTTTGTTTGTTTGTTAGTTAGGGAGCTATGTGTGTGTCTCATCACGGGGTCGTCTCAGGTTCTCCGGAGGGCTGGAGGGGTCGTCAGGGTTAAGCTGCAGCTAGTTTTCCCTCAGGACCAGAATAAGCTGCTGGAGGTTCATGAACAGGAATATTAGCATTTATAGATCCACGCGGTGAGCTGGCGAGCTAACACGCTAACCAGCTGCAATGTTGACAGAGAAGCCTCTCCGACCACACACTCTCTCACACACAACACCGCCACAGATATTCCTTCATTCTGTTACTTAAAGTTCAAAATCACATCTTTCTGTCTCTTCTAGGCAGCAGGTAATAGTCTGGAGCAGTCACAGCGAGCGAGCGAGCACGAGCAGGTGTTGCTATGATGTCATTCCTGTCGACATGAGCTTCTCTGCTTCATAATCTTAACTGCTCGCCTGAGTTTTGACTGATTTCTGTTTTCTCTGTGTTAAATCCACTTCGAAATTAGTCGCCCTGAAACATCCCTTCCTAAGTTAAAACCTAAGTATTACAATGACGATACAGAAGAAATATATTGAACTCTGTTCATGGCAAGTTGATTTTATGTGCAACAGCTGTGAAAGTTTAACAAATTGCCGAATTGATACAAAAAAAATGCATTCCAGCCTCAAGTGGTAACTCAAAGAACTACAGTTTTCTTTGCATTGGCTCTAGTTTTTAGCGCTGGAGGTAGCTGCTTGTGTTCATGAGCTCACGGTCTTCTTCTTCTACACTGCCATTGCAGTGTTTGTTGGCTCACCACCTGCAAATGTGTATTTCGGCGAGATTTGTTTTTGTGCCCCTGATCGTTTTGTTTGTCTTGCAGCAGCAAAGGAGGATGTTTTTTCTTTCTCGGTTTGAATCCCGGTCAGTTCAGTTTAAAGCAAGAGGACTGTGAGTGATCATGATAAATTGAGAGAAAAAAAGATCGATGACAGACCGCCATGTTCATCAGCATGTAATAGACAAGGCCACTGTGTGTGTGTGTGTGTGTGTGTGTGTGTGTGTGTGTGTGTGTGTGTGTGTGTGTGTGTGTGTGTGTGTGTGTGTGTGTGTGTGTGTGTGTGTGTGTGTGTGTAAAAACTGTCCTTGGAGCTCATGTGCAGCTTCATCTGTTTACTGGTTAAACAGACAGGAAACAGTCGGTCAGATGGTCCTGAGTCGTGCTGATCATCAATCAGCTCTCTCACAGACGGATGACATGGCCTTGTATATACACTGTGTGTGTGTGTGTGTGTGTGTGTGTGTGTGTGTGTGTGTGTGTGTGTGCCTAACCAAAACGAAAACACGTAAACATTGAGTGCGTTTACATGGACTCGAGTATCTCGGTTATGAGCCTCATCCCGGTTTTCATCATATTCAGGATATGGTATTTACATGCACACAGAGAAACCGTAAACATGATAAATACTGGTATCCCAGTTTCTCATTATCTTTTCTTATCTTCCCTTATTGCCTGTGATGTACATTTTTTACAACACACAACAATTTTGAAATCTTGAGGCCACTGTGGCTTATTGTGGGATTAGCACTATGAAATGCCAACATTGTGTTGAGAATATATTGTGCTTTCCCCCAATTTCAGCAAAGAGCTCGAGAGGCAGGATGCTCTCGTTGCGGCCCCCATATTTGTTTTGCTGATTAGGTTACTTGCGCGTCTGAGCAGGTCGTCGGCAGCTGTCTGAAACCGGGCTAAGAAGTATACATGCCATAGCATCCCATTTTCTTACAGAGTTCTCCAGGTAGCAAAATGTGGATAAGGGCTTACCCCGGTTTCTGAAATCAGGATATGGTTTTTACATGCACAAACCCAAAAAGGACTAGAAAGACTGTACCGGCCTGGCTTTGTCTCAATTTCGTAAAAAAATCAAGCTTCTTGAGGATCACATTTACATCTTATGCTGGCCTGACCCCTAACAACTTTTCAAGCAATTTTAAAGTCACAGACAAATTTGTTAAGTCTGAATAAAATCATGAGAGTTTATTTTTTTTCTTAGCTCTGAGTTGTTTGGTGCAAGGTGGTCATGAAGCTCAATCCAAGACGTTTTTTAGGCAGTCTTTTTCTCTTCTTGGCGATAAAACGATAAAATCAAACATGTCTAACGTTATCACAGGTCTTCAGTCTTGTCTTAGGCAAACTTTGTTGTTCAATGATATGACCATTGTCAAAAACCAATAGGAGCAATCTTGCCAGCCACCGTACTCTAAATGGTGACTTTTTGACCCCTTCCCCCTAGAAACCCCTCCCTTACGTAAACAGATTGTCTGAACATGTAGACAGACTTCATGTAACAGGAGTATAATAAAAAGGGTCAGGACATTTAAACTTTAAGTTAACATGAAGTTAATCCTGTAAAAACAGATATTTGAATAAAAACACGGGCAGCCCGGACATGTTGACAGAGAGCGAGAGAGAGAGGTCCGAATAGAAACTGATTTAATCAGCCACGAGGGACGACAGAGAGAAGTACAAGAGAACAGCATGACACACACACACACACACACACACACACACACACACACACACACACACACACACACACACAGGCTGAAAGAATAACAGAATTGAAGAGACAAGGTGGGAAGGAGAGAGACTCAAATAGGATAAATCTAACTGGGTCGCAGCTTGTGTGTGTGTGTGTGTGAGTGTGTGTGTGTGTGTGTGTGTGTGTGCTTGTGTGTGTGTGTGTGTGTGTGTGTGTGTGTGTGTGTGTGTGAGAGAACAGAATCAATAGAAGGCCCATTAAGCTGATCAGCATCATGCCAAGTTTTTGAAGTGAGGAGAGTAGAAGAACACACAGTCACAAACACACACACACACACACACACACACACACACACACACACACACACACACACACACACACACACACACACACACACACACACGTTAGATTCATCTCCACGTCGTACAGTCTGTTTCACGTTTCCTGTTCTTTCTAATCATGTTTTTGTTGTTGTTTACTATCCGTTTTCTTCCTATCTCATCCACATGTTTTGAGCTTTCAGCGCCTGGAGGTTAAAGTGATGTGTTTCTACGTACAGTTTGTCAACTGCAATTTTTTTTAAAGCCGTGATCGAGTTCACTCCTCGAAAAGGATTTTCTGCATTTTGAACTTCTGGGTCACCGTTCATTTCTGATCAACTCAACACAAAAAAAGGGAAGGAGGGAAGGAGTGAACTTCAAAGCATTTGTAAAAAAAAAAAAAAAGGCAAGGGACAATAAGAGAGGGCAAAGAAGCTAAATGTAACAAAAGAGAAATGAACTGTCAGTACTTTAATCTATAAGGTCGTCAACATTTTCAATACTTTGATCCTTCTTGATACAACGTGTTTTAAACGTTACAATCTCTGTTAGTTTGACGATCGATGGACTCGAAAAGAACCGAAACTTTAAAAAAAGAACCCGACGGATCTTAAGTTGTATTTCTAACAATGAGTTGCCGCGATAGAGAGAGAGAGAGAGAGAGAGAGAGAGAGAGAGAGAGAGAGAGAGAGAGGATTGTCTTTACGTGGAGAAACATTTGAAGTGACAGACCTGGAAGTCAGCTAGCAGATGCTTAACTGCATAACTTTAACTTACTCTGCAACTTTTAGAGCGAAATAGTCGTATGGTTCAGACCATAACAAACGCTCTCTTTGGACACACCTCCTTCATCTCTCAGCCCCCCACCCCCCACCCCCCTCTCTTGCCTCCCCACTTCCCCCGCCCCTCCCTCAATGTTTCATCGACGAGTGTCTGATAAAAGATCTCAAAACAAGATTCTAAGATCATTTTGAATAGATCTCAAAACTGATTGGGTTGTTATCCGTTTGTCTTTTAGGTTCTTTTGTTCTCTTGTCCCTCTGTCTATCTTTTCCCTCGTGGTGGCAGGGCTAACAGTTATGGAGGGAGGGGTTCACTTGTAAAAAAAAAAAAAAAAAGTATGAAACATGTTTGAGCCTCAGCGTGAAACATTAACAAGCTGAAGGAAGTGCTGTCCCATCAGTGTGAAACTTTTTTTGTTTCAGGCCGTAACATGTTTATTTCTGCCATAAAAATTGACAATTCATTATGGGACCTAATGGGGATTTGCTTTTTGGAGACATCCTCAAGTGGACAGTAGTGAAACTGCAGATCTTTAGCATCTCTGCATTAGCTTCAGTTTTCAACAACATAGGTTGCAGCTTGTTCTGAAGTTGTACATTTTTTAACATTGGGCTCTATGGGGAGTGACTCACTTTTAGAGCCAAAAGATTTCATCAGCAACAAGTTTGAGTTTCCTTAAAGCTGTGAATATTTTTTATTAAACAGTTAGCATCTTTCCCTCTCTGTGTCTGCAGCAGTACTGCCTACTTCTCTGTCAGCTGCAGAAGTGGAGCAGAATGGATGGAATCTGTGTGTGTGTGTGTGTGTTAGCACGCATGACGAAGCTATAACAGGGTGATGAGCTCGCTCGTCTGACCTCCTTTGGTGCTAAATTAAAATGAACCTGAATATTGATGCCTAATGAAGGAAGGTGTGTGTGTGTGTGTGTATGAGTGAGAGACGGAGCTATGACAAGGCTTAAAGCTGGCCACTCTGGGAGATTACCTCAATATGAGTTTGGAGGGAGAGGACACATACACACAAACACATGCATTTTGAGTTTCTCATTTTAGATTTTGAGCTAAAGTCAGTGGTTAATTTTTGGCAGCACATACCTGTGAATTTTACGTTCGATAGGTGTAACCACAGTGACCAAGCAGAAACCTCTGGTGTTGAAAAATGAAGCCAATACGGAAGTGCAAAAACCTGCAGTTCATTGAGTGACCACTCGAGGCTTGCTGCAGAAGCCCTGCAAGTCACAGGCACAACCATTAAAAAAAGCCCTGTTTTTACAGCAGAATTGGACCGCCATCGACTCTTTCAGTAACAGATGGGTGTCACTCAGGCTTCGTCCATCATTATTTACAGTCTGTGGAAAAAAAAGCAACTTCTCAGAAAAATGAACCCTTGGACATACACCACCATAAACAAAGAACTAACTGTAAAGACAGAAATAAGAAATATTTATTTGGCATGTTTCTTGATTTTATAATTTGACGCGTGTCTCATCTGTTAATTTGGAGGAGGTGGAGCTTATGACCTATACTGCAGCCAGTCAGCAAGGGGAGATCCAAATGTTTTGCCTTCGATTTTGTGGAGCTGCCATGCCGTCCATCTTTTAGTACAGTTTGTGGTCCTTACTTAAAATAAATGTAATGCAATTCTTCCTCAAGTTGTTTTTGTTTTATTGTTGGCATAGGAGACGCATTATCGCCTCCTGGTGATAACAACAAGGTGTCGCTTGTGAAATGTTGAGCATTTTGGGAAAATAATTGGCACCTAAGAACAACTTTGACTCAAGCATACTAAGGAACCATTTAGAAGAACGGTATCATTCCCATCATTTCTCACTGCTCTTAAAAAACATGCTAGCTAAAGCTCACCTGATACAGATGTGCCTGTCATAATTTAAAATCATACCTACAAGATTTCCTCTCTTCTTTTTTCTCTTCTGACAGTATTTTAAGAAAAACAGAGAGAGAGAGAGAGATCTGTAGTCGTCAGTATCATTAGATGTTGACGTTTGATGTCGTCTGTTGATGCCTCTACTTAACCAGTCAAACATCTGACACAGAGCTGTCAATCATCCCCCCTGTTCAAACAGATGAAGCTGTGATGATAATGTTGATGATGATGTCTGCTGTCATGAAAAGAATGTTATTTTATACAGAAGTGACACTCCAGTTTAGATACAACCTTTAATAAAAACATGATCTCTCTGTCTTTCTTTCTTTCTCTCTTGGTTTCCTTCTCTTTCTTCCTTATACCTCCCTTTCTCTTTTCATGCTTTCACACTTTCAAAAACTCCTGACAAAATCCTGACGTTTCCGGGGTGAGCTGCACGTTTACATGCAACAGCAATACACACATACAGCTCCTCTGGCAAATATCAGGAGTTCTTCAGGAGTTTTCTGCAAGTGTCAAAGCCCTATTAGGAACTTTCCTTCTTCAGAACTCCCCCCCCCCTTTCTGTCTCTTTCCCTCCTTTCTCATATTCCTTCTTCTTTAATTTCTTCTTTTCTTTTCACCACTTTCTTGCTCTCCTTCTAACCCTACTCTAAGTTTTGCCTTTCCTTTTCTGCCTCCCTCCCTTCACTCTACTCCTTGCTTTCTGTCCTTCCCTCCCTTCTTCCATTCCTTTCATCCTTTGTTTTTTATTCTTGTCCTTCCTTCCTCCCTTGCCCATCCTTTCCTATTCTTCTTCTTTTCTTTTCCTCCTTGTTATCTCTATCTTTCTTCCTTTCTCTGTTTAGTTTGTTCTTCCTGTATTACTTTCCTTCTCCCTGTCCTACCTCCTTTCGTTTTCTGTATTTTCTCCCTTCCTAGATCTCCCCTCCTTTCCCCTTTTTTATTGCTCTCTCCGTTCTTCCTTTTCAATACGTCAATTTTGTTCCATTTTTTTCTCTCCTGTCTTTCTTTCTCGTTCTTTTTGTTCTTAGCTTTGAACTTTACAGAACTCTGTGGTTAGAGGTAATGCACCAACCTGCACTGACACACACACACACACACACACACACACACACACACAGTCACAAAATTATCAGCCTGTGGCTCGCAAGGCCTCCCGTCTTTCACCCCGTGTTGTTTCAGCTGCTCACACACCATACCAAGCATGACACACACACAAACACACACTTCGTTATGCATCGCTGCGCTCCCATGAAGGGACAAAGCTAAGTGTAGGTATTATTAGGGCAGACACACACACACACACACACCTAATTGACAGGTGTCCCATTGCTATGACTGCTCAAAGCAACTGCTTGTTCAGTGCTCTTCTCCTTCTCTCTCTCTGTCCCTCTCTCTCTCTCTCTCTCTCTCTCTCTCTCTCTGTCCCTCTCTCCCTCTCTCTCTCTCTCTCTCTCTCTCTCTTTCTCTGTCCCTCTCTCTTTCTTTCTCTCTTTCTCTCTGTCTGTGTGTATGTGTGTGTTTTTCAGTTTGTAAGTGACAGCTGAGTGACAGAGCGCTGACACAGGAGAGGAGGATTGACAGAAATTATGGAAGGAGGAGGGTAAGACAGGAGAAAAAGAGATAGAAAAGAGGAGCGGAATTAAGAGGGAAGAAACAGGAAAAAGAAATGAGGAAAGAAATGAAGGAAGCTAGGAGACATGGGAGGGGAAAAGAGGAGCAAAAGAAAAGAACAATAGAGAAGGAGGAGTCATATGAGTCTGAAAGAAACGATGGGAGAAGGTTGTGATGGATTTGAAAGAAGGAAAAGTTAAGAGTTGAGATAATTAGGAGGAGGCGAGAAGGAGCAGTGGAGGGGAGCAAAGATGGGATAAAGAAGTTAGGGAAGGACAGAGGCAGAAAAGGAGGGAAGGAGGTAGGAAAGGGGAGTTGACCCTTGTTTCCTGTGACGCCCCAGGATGGTGTTGCTTTGTCTCTCTGTTATGGTCGCAAAAAGATGGATGACATTTCCTTAAAGTGACGCCAAAACATTTGGAGCTCCCCCTGCTGACTGGCTCGAAAGCTCCGCCTCCTCCATGTTAGCAGACGGAACATGGGTCAAACTATTAAGTAAAAATACACAACAATTTAATTTAGTTACAACCATGAGTCTGTTGTGATGCTTAGTTCTTCTCATGTGGATTTATTTCCAGTCGTCATTTGTCTGAGAATTTTAGTTTTAATGAGTTATTTGATGCTATTAAAAGAGGTATAATATATTGATTGACAGCTCTGTTGACAAACGAGACATCCTGCAGCGGTGTGTGCACCGGATTATCAGAGCAGAGGAGGAACGGTGAGAGGAAATGTTACAAACACGAACACAAGAGTCATTGAACTTCTAGGACTGGGAGTGTCTGCTTCAAGCCGACACAAGAAGCTGTTCTGCTGTGGACTGAACCCACCTGAGGGACCTTTGACTTTTTATCACTTTTAGTTAGAGGAAGGAACAGCCACAATGTACAAAAACTTGTAGCAGCTGTACAACATTTGAAATAATTTAATTTGGATGTATTTTGGGTCCCTTTTGGAAAAGCCATCAAATCAGGCTAAAACGACATTTTGGGCATTTTTTTTACTGCTGTCAAATGTCAAAACCAACAAATTTGACCCAAACAGTAAAATGTATTTTCTTTATTTAAAAAAAATATATTTGAATTTGTGTCACTGATTCTTTTTCTTCCAGTAATGTTTCCCTTAAATGAAGATCAGCAGGACGCTGTGACCTCTGATTTCTTTTTTTGTATTTACTTTTGTTTAGTTTTTTTGGGGGGGGCCTGAACTGTTGTTGTAAGTGTTCAGGTCAGTGAACATTTGAAGGGCAGAACCTAACAATGACCGAAGGGGAAAAGGCGAGTGAGTGAATAAGAGAGTGAGTGGATGAATAATGAATGTGTGAATGTGTGTCAGTGTGTATAAGCACTGCTTGCCGGAGCCTGGAGGGTCCTCGGTGAATATCAGCTTCCCGCGGCTCGCCGTTGAGGCGGCGTGGCACGGCTCTGATTTGAATGACGTCAGGGTGTAACCTCAGTTGAAAGGTGACTCTGTTGTGGGAAGGAAAGACTGTTTCACCTTTAATCTAATGTCTTCCTGCTCACCTTACACCTGTAGAGCATGCTGTACAAACTGTACCTAAACAACTCTTACAAGATGCAGGATGTTTTTAGAGCCAACATTAAACTATCTGTACAATATTAAACAAAGAGACATCAACAACTAAAGGAACAGTTTAAAGTTTATTAGAAAAAGTCAGTTTACACCATCTCTTCTCATTTTAAATAGTTCTAACAAGTTTCATTAATGTCATGAGGGGGGTTAGTTTTGGAAGGTGAAATGTGGACATGTAAACCTGATAACATCTTTTACACAAGTGAGGTTTTTCTGACTTTGTTCCACCTTTACTCTCTGTAATGGGTATTTACCAAATTGCCTTTAAATAAGCTTTAATCAGATCTAAATTTTCTGACCCTGCACAAGAAGTTAAACATCTCTTTGTTTCAATGTGGAACTACAAAAAAATCGAATAAATTAAGGTGACATTATTTCATTCTTAATTTAAATCTCAGCATTTTGAGGGCATAGTTTCTCACATTTAGGTCGACATGTATTGCAGGGCTTTTAGTTGAACAAAGGTGTGCTCCATGCAAATGAAAAGCAAAATCCTTAAAATCTTTTCAATGGAAACTTTTGGCACTTATTGCCCCTGAAAACTGGAATTTATTCAACTAAATGTGTGTGTTCCAAATTTGATGCCTCCTTGAGAAGGTGTAGATTTCTTTCATGCATCACCTGCATGATGTGATGGAGAGAAGCTAACTCTGTTTTTTTCTTTTCATGTGTTTTAAAAGAGACAGTTTTAATGCTGCCAAACTCTTCCTGAATGTTCCCGTTACTTCGTCTAAAGGAGGATAATTACTGGTGTCTTTCTTTGGGATTTATGTTAATGGTCTTTGGGAGGTCTCAAGGTCTCTTAAAATCTCCAGGTTTTTCTGACAGACTCCCACAGGGCTCTCTGTATTGAACTTTGACATTAGCCCCTATAAACTGAAACCATCGTTAGCCACATGCTAACAAATGTGACGTGTGAAGTTAAGAGGGGCATCCCTGAACCTGAAATAAGGATGCTGGTGATGGGTTGCCAGCTTTGAGGTGACACCCTCCTACGAACACACACACTCACGCTCACAAAAACACAAACGCACACACCATGCCTGCTACTGTACCATGTGTGAACAAACAAACAGCGGCAGATTGTTGGGTTGCCAGGCAGACATGGTTGCCAAGCTTTTGTTTATCCCCCTTTTTTCTGTATCGGGGTCATTCCTTTTGGCATGAGCTCCCTCCTCTGCACACACACATACACCCGCATACACACACACACACACACACGCACACACAAGCACACACACTCTCACTCATTAAGAATCTGATGTGTTATGAGGGGAGAAACATGAGTAACAAAGTCGTCACTATCAATAAAAGTGTCAACGCAACTTGCTCGTAGCAACACACAATAGAATAAATCAATGCAGTACACACACACACACACACACACACACACACACACACACACACACACACACACACACACACACAAACCCATTCACGCACACGCATACGCATATTCACACATACACACTGAAGTGGATGGGAGCAGACTTTCAGTCAAACAGGAGAAATCTCTTCATGTAAATTTACATTTTCATCGACTCTCTCCATCCGCTGCTTTTGGACATGATGGTGCTAATTACCCACAATGCCGTCTGGCAGGCTGTGTGCATGTGCATGTCTGAGTGTGCATGTATGTGTAGATGTGTGTGTGTGTGTGTGTGCCTTGGAGAGTCGTTCTCCAAAATCAGCAGCTGATGACAGAGAAGCTGTCTGTTAATTCAAGACCTCCTCTTCAATCTCTTCTCATCCCCCCTTTTGTTTTAAAACTCTTTTTTTCTTATTGTTTCTTTTTTTTTACTTCTTTCTTTGTCATTTTATAACTTTCATCGTCTAATGTTTCTTTTCTTCTCCTTTCACCTCACTCTTTGTATGTCATGCTCTTATTTCTTTGCTATTTTTTCCCTAAGAAAATTACTTTTTCTTTTCTAATTGTGACGCATTGAGAGCTACGATCCCTTTTCTTTACCCTTTTTTTTCAGAATTTCCTTGCTTTCTGCTTTAATTCATCTCTTTTCCCTCTTTTCTATTCCCTTTTTCAGTGTCTGGTCATCTTGGTCCTCTTGATCCTTTTCTTTCCTCCGCACCTCTCTCTGCCCTTCTGCCTTCTCTTTTGTTTCCCTCCTTTCTGAAACATTTATCACTCCATTCATCCAAACACTCTTCCTCTCATCCTGATGAGCTGGATGTGGATCTTTTCCTGTCTCCTGATTGGCTGAGAGCACAGAGCCACAGGTGTTCATGTGCAAACCCCCCCCCCCCCCCCCCCCCCCCCCGATCCATCCATGTCCGCCTGATTTCTGATTTCCCCCGGGTGTGTGTATGTGTGTGTGTTTATGTGTGTGTGTCTTTAATTAAAGCTGTGTAAGATCAGGACAGCTCTGGTTTAGTGATTAACACGACCTAACTCAGACTACTGTGTGTGTGTTTGGTGTGTTTGGAGCAGAGTGGGTGATCAGTAATGTCACTGTGGGATGTAATCTTTTTTATAAACATGGGAGAGACCCTTCTTATTGGTTTAAACCAAAGACATAACGTCTCTCTCTTTCTAGTTTCATGGCTCTAAAAGAAATACAAATTATTTATTTTTGTTGCAGTTTAAATTTAGGCTGTCAAAAAGTTCAATACTTAAACACTTTTCCATAACACATGTTTTAAACGAGACAATCTCAGATTTTTTAAGGATCGATGGTATTGAAACGTACGGAAGCTTTAAAAATAAACTACAGATCTTTATCAGTGTCTTTGACCAAAAAGCTGCCGCGAACAAGCGAAGGAGAACAGCGGTGGTCAGTTTATATTCACAGGCAGGTCAGCAAATACTGACGTTTCTCACCTTGTGAACACTTTCTGATTGCAGAAATATATCAGCAGAGCTTCAGCACGGAAATGTTCCTAATATGTTTGTGCAGTTTACACAGTGTGAAGTGGTGTGGCAGCAATTTGGATCTTTTTGGACTGTCCTGTTCTTTTTTCCAAGCCGATATTATCCTATGTTTTCGTATTTAATTGAATTTTTAATGCATCTGAATTGGAGGAATATTTTGTACCATTAAAGTCCTCGGGCATGTAAGGGGATGTCGATTACTGCAAGAGAGCCTGCAGGGGGCGATAGATGGGTCCACCTAACACAGGCCGGATAGGAGATGGGCTTCAGTGGGGCTGGAATGAAATACACTTTTTATAAACATATATATAAACACATGAATTTCACCTCAAAAGAGTACAAGTATATCAATAGACAATAAGCAGACCGCAGGAACTTCTTCATAGTTGTAGGAGCTGTTAGAACCCTCCTACTTTTTTATTCATTCCGCACCACAGGAACTGTGACGTATTCTAGTTCCTGTAGAACCCCGTGAAGAGGAACATTTTTAGCTCCTGCTTCAGAGTAGGTACCATGGCGGTGTGAATAGAGACACAAAGAAAGCCCCCATGGTGTTTAGTTCTCAGGAAATTCTCTAATGGATAGTTCCCCTTCAAAAAGCCCCAAGAACTGTTTGGTCCAAAAACACCTCATGCGATCAGTTTTAAAACGCTTTACTTCACACGCCTGTAAGAGCTTATTTTTGAGAGGATTGATCAGTTTCAGCAACTCCAGGAGAGATTCCACTGAAGTAAATTGAAAAAAAAACATAAATATACATAAGTAATCTTAATTAAATGATCAAATGTGTTCTTTGTCCCCCAGAAAGGCAAATAAAGTGTTCAGAGAGATCAGAGACATTAGACAAACATCTCTGTTTCCCTTCTCTTGAATTCATTTCCATAATTTATTTACAAGGCTGTCAATCATAAGTAACCCTCATTTAGTCGTTTGCCAAATAATCTTAAATTGTGATTCTGGTTTGTTGTTTGTCTCACAAACGTCTTTCAGGGAACAATTCTTACTTGTACAAATTTGAACATATATTTGTCTGACTGAAGAAATGCTTTAAATTCTTCATTTTGTTCACCGTGGGTTTATTGGCAGTATGAAACAGAAATTCACTCTGCAAATTTGATTTTAGAAAAAGAAAGAAAGGCAGTAGCAGTAAGACACCGAGCTTGAGTCACTCCGGCTCTGAATTGTAATGATGCATCACCTGGACTCCATCTGTCGCCATGGAAACGACACAAAATTACTAAAGCAAACAGGAACACAACCTGTGACATTTTTAGCTGCTTTTAGTTCCCCTCTGAGTCAAGCTGAAGCTTTTAATGAATATGATTTTTCTTTTACATTCCCCAGCTTTCAGAGTCGATCCAGCTTCCTGCTTTTTAAAAACAAATAATAATCTGATGACAATGACAAAAGTTTGAAGCTTGTTAATGAGGTAAAGTGTCACTCGACCTTTTAGCCGACTGTGAGGCTGTTATCATCTATTGGCAGGTGGGACTGTCTATGTTAGGGCTCTGCATCTTTACTGGTGTCAGTTTGATTGTTCAATTCAGTTATCCAACAATTCTAAACCCATGATCATTTATATCCCCAATCTTCTAAATGACTACACATGTCTACTTTTTCATCATTCATCAAGATCAACATGAGCTCCCTTTTTTTATTCAGAAAGAGTTTTAGAAATCAATGTCAACATGAATGTCTTCACATTCTGTGAGAAGAGAGGTGAATAATGAATTATTCTAACAAAGCAAAACCTGTGTCACTGATAACAAAAGTCTTGGCAAATGCATGACTAAACACAAACACACACATGCAGACTCATGCAAGGACACATAACTTTCTATTTCTGTCTCTATCTCTTATTTCAAACGGTTGTTGATCAGTTCAATTGTCTTGGATTCAGTCATGACTAACGCTGTCGCATAATTCTATCGCAACATTTCTGCATCATGTTTGTGGAAATTTTGAACGACATCTCGAGCCAAATGAAAAAAATAAGAAAAGAAAAGAAGAAATGGTTCCTTTAGACATATCTGTTTATATAACGTTCACAAATAGATTTGTGCCGTCATGTCTTTTTGTCTGATTCAGGATTGACATAACGTGTCTGATATATATTTGTTATATTGAACCTGGTTGAAAATGGCTTTTAGAGACAACTAGAAAGGGTGTGAAAAATGACAAATACCTGGAACCAAACATCTCTGCCTCCTCAGTTTCTCAGCTCCTCTTCTGTCTTTGTCACTAACAGGCCTGAATGTGTTCATGAAGCTTTTTCATTTGTTGTCTTTTAGTTTGTCTTTTTGTTGGTTTCAAAACTTTGATATTAAGTAAGAAGTAAATACTTGATTTTTACGTCCCAGATTCAGATGAACAAATGCTTGTGTGTTCATGACATCATTACACGGGAAAATCAGAAAGAATTCCAGAAATTATTTTTTGATGGCAGCAGACAGAGATTGGTGTTTTTTGTCTTTCATGATGAAACTGAAGTTCAGGTTATATATCTAAGTCTGAAGGATCCAGTTTGTAAAATCACTTGAAAGGTTTTTTTAAGCACAGATCACCTCTTACGTCTTCTTATCTCTCCTTTTCCGGTCTACATTTCCTTTTTTGTTTTAGTAATTTATATATTTTCACGTCATGCTCTGGTCCATTTAAAGACTCTGTGTGCTGGACAGCTGGCAGCCTGACGCAGGTTTCCTTTATTTCAGTTTAATGTAATCACCAACACAACAAACCTGCAGCTGAGCTGATAAAAAATACAGTGATAAAATGTAACGTTAAAAAAGCCAATAAACAAGAAACCATAATGACTAATGTGGTTAAATGATGCTAAAGAAAAGCACCGGTTCAGACGGGACACAGAGAGGCTGAGAGGACTGAAGAAAGACGAGAAAGGAAGGACAGAAAACTGGAGAAAAACAAAGGGAAGAAGGAGAAAAACAAGAAATAATAAACGAATAAAAGAAAGAAAAAAGCTTGGATGAAAAGGGTAGTAATAAGCAAGAAAGAAATGACAAAGGAAGCAAGGAGATTAGGAAAGGAATAATGTCAAAGGAAGCAGGGAAATAAAAAATAAAGACAGAAGGAAGGAAGCAAAAAAAGGCTGCAGGGACAGAAAATAGGAGGGAGGAAATAGAAAAGGGAGCAAGGACAGAAGAAAGAATGGAGGAAATAAGAGAGAAGGATGATAAAATGACAAAAGAATGCAAGGGCAATATGAAAAAGGAAAGAAGGATGAAGGATGGGTAAGTAAGACAGCAGTCTCGAAAAGAGAAAAAAGAATAATAAAGGAGTATAAAAAAGAAGGAAGAATACAAAAAACTATGATACAAGGAAAAGACAGAGAAGAAGAAATCAAGGAAAGGGAAACTTTAGACAAATAACAAAATAAGCACAGAATAAAAAAAAGGAATAAAAAAATGAGGGAATAAAGAAACAGAAACGTTGGGAGTTTTGAGGATTTTAGCACCTTAATTAGTGTGAAACTGTCAATTTAATTAATTCCAATGTTTTTGAACCTGTTCCTGGGAGATTTTGGCATCAGAGTCGTTGAGTTTTTGGATGACATAGTGTAAAAATAAAAAATGTTTTAATTAAATGTATGAACTATCGTTGGTTTTTAAGGTTTATTCAACCGGTTTGGAGGGTTGAGTCTGTTCCCTTTAGTGTCTGATGGAGATTTGACGACATCTATAAAACACTTTATCTTCAATACGACCTTGACCAGAATATGAACTGATTGTGTGTGTGTGTGTGTGTGTGTGTGTGTGTGTGTGTGTGTGTGTGTGTGTGTGTGTGTGAACATCCTCAGTCCTCACACTGAGGGGAACACTTACTAACACCCTGCAGATAGCTAATGTGGAGATTATGATACTGTACAGTATATTGGTGTCTTTTTGTGTGTGCTTGTGTGTGTCTATATGTGTGTGTGTGTTTGTTTGCGTGCACTTGCTCCAACATTTCCCCTGAAATCATAACCTTTTCATTTCTGTCCCTGCAAACATATCACTTAGTGTATTGTCTTTAAATTTTGTCTCCATTGATTTTGTGATATAAAATACGTCTTCTAAAAGTTTAAAATATATCATTTGTATCATAAAAGAGACGTCAAACCGTATAAAATATCTAAACAATCACTGTATTGTTACAAAAACAACCTTAAAATTGGTTAAAGTTTTTGATTCTAATGATTTAAAGCTAATCAGCCGATAATGGGCCGCTTTACTTTCATAAAAAAAGTAGTTAGTTATAAGCACAAAGCAATAAATAGCTTAAAGGCATAGTTAAATACCAGAGAAGCTTTTTATTGCTTTCAAAAGGCTTGTTTCTCTCATGATTACTGGTATTGGGACGGCATCTCTCAACCGGAAGGTTTGGGATTCAATCCCCAGCTCCTGCAGCCACATGTCCAATGTGTCCTTGTGCAAGACACTTAACCTCAAATTGAATGTGTATGAGTGGGATTAGTTACTTCTGATGGCCACTGTGCGAATGGGTAGGTGTGACATGCGGTCCAGAAGTGCTTTGATTAGTCAGAAGACTGGAAAAGCACAAACCCATTTTCATTTACAAAACTTGAGTTGGACTCCTACTTGAATAAAATCCTCAGTGAATTTTTTTATTTTAACATTTTCCTCTCCACTTGATGCTACAAAACCCATCACCCCCACACTAAGAAAATCAAGATTTTAACATTTTAAAATGGCCATTGTTTGACTCTTTCCTCTGTGACTGTGACTGAAAACATAGTTGAATTGGTTTATAGTTGATAGTATTTTGATGGGAGGTTGTATGAAGACTGTAAAGGAGCAAACAGACAGCAGCAGGTCATTATCAGCAGGATCGACTTGATGTTAACACGTAGAGAGCTGCACGTGGCCCGCAGAGGACTTTGAGGTGAAGTCAGTGGCGTCAGAGCGCTCGATGCCAGAGGACCGGCTGAGCTAATGAGTCAGGTTGGCTCAGCGTGAAGGAGCCGGCCTGGACTGTCTGCAGCCCGAGCAACAACAAAGCGCATAGAACCAACTCCTGGCAGTCAGGGGCTATCAGTCAGCCCGCCGAGGAACAGAACAGCACCTTCAGCAGCAGACTGATCCAACTCCCTGTGACGGGCCGGGACGCAGGAAGCCAGCAGAGAACAAAACTGTCTGGGAGGAGGAAGAGACGAAAAACCAAAACTAAGATCACAAAGTCTTCTGTATGACTCATAAAAACTGGAGTTTATATAATAAC
Organism: Labrus bergylta; assembly: GCF_963930695.1. Taxonomy (NCBI): domain Eukaryota; kingdom Metazoa; phylum Chordata; class Actinopteri; order Labriformes; family Labridae; genus Labrus; species Labrus bergylta. Next base: position 9,321,613 of record NC_089214.1, on the reverse strand, counting down.
ACTAAAGACTGATTAAAGACAACAAAATGTTAGACATAGTGTAGGCTATAGTCTGTCTTTGTTTTTTTTATTGACTGTTTATCAGATGAACTATTTCATGGAAGCCAATGCAGATGGCCTTCAATCTGCAGATTTATCACTGGACACCAGAGCCTGAAGACCTTTTTCAATTGAATATTTCTGCAAGAAGCAACCTCAGATTTTGAGATTCAGATTATAAAGCAGATATTACAGTTGAAAAGTTGGTACAATGGCCATGGTGATAACAAGGCATCCACCCACTCATCCAAATATCTTAACTTCAACAAAAAGCCAAAATTCGGGATTGATAAAAAGCCAAAGTCGTGGCCCAAACACAAGACACCAACAGAAGGTTCCTGGTACCTCAAGTGCTTGACTTTGTGTTGAAAAAGCCTCCTGACAGAAAGTTGTCAAACTTTTAAGAGCCAATGACATCACAAGAGAGCGGGGCTCCACGGTGCTCTTTAGGATGAAAAATAACTTTTTAAACTAGAAAGAGATCAACTTTCCCGTTCTGAGAGCTGTGCTGCTGATAAAGCAGATAGGAACTTGATTACGTAACAGGATTTGGACAAATCTGACACTATTTGTCAGATCATTTTGAAATGATGCGACGAGGAAAAGTACAAGAGGAGACAAACACAGAGAGATGTAACATGAAGAGGTGAAGGTGACACGCAACCAGCATCAAGGGACCAACTTTCACTTTGTTTCTGTGACTGAAAACTTTGACTCGCTGTGTTTGCTCATTCATCAGCTTGAAACAACTACAACCTCGATGGAAGAACTGCGTCATGTTTGGCCACCCAATATTAAAGTGGGACTCATAAAGAAAACATAATACCACTTAAAGCAGTCCAGTAAAACATCACCACACACTGCGGAGAAGAAGCTGCACCGTTCTGAGGTCAAATTAGGAGCTTCACAAAGATGTGATTTTACGCATCTGTGGAGGTGTGAAGGTTTCTCATCCAACATGGAGCTTTGATGTGACGCATGGAGGCGGCTGTATGTCAGGGTCAACCCCTTACCTCAGCGCCCGCCCCCCCATCTTGAAGCCAAACGGTCCCTATGGTCCTCTGCCAACTCAGCTTGGCTCTCGGCCTGATATCAGTGAATCATTTCCTGCGCCGGGCAGCGGCTTGGTGCGTTAACAGCAGCAGCAGCGCGGTGACAAAATGTGTTTTCTCCTCTCAGGCTAATTGAATTGAAGGTGCTGCATATTCACTGCTGCTTCTGGACAGCAGTGTCCTCTCAGGAGAGGTATTTCTGTGAGAGTTTTCGCTCTCCATCACGCCGCTGTGACAGGACACTCTGCTTTTAGAGCGGAGCAAAAGGGCTGATGGGATTGGTCTAGAGTGATGCCACACCTGCTGGAAATTGTCCCCTCCACCCTCATCTGTTCCAGGAGGAAGATCTTTTAGGGACAAAACTATAGAGAGCACAAAAAGAAATGGTAATCAACCTGCAAGTCAAGGTTGTGCATAACTTATACATCATAGCAACCTCCTGTCCCATAATGGACATTTTACATCCTCTGCCAACATTCAGCGCTGCAGCCAGCTGTATGCAGTTTTATGTAGGAAGGCAGGAAGTAAGGGTCTGAGGTCTGGGTGTAGCAATTAATGTCCACATTTTTATGAACCATAACCATCGTCTTTCCTCAACCAACTGTGTTGCTGTCCTTGTAGAACCTCCAACACGACTTTAAAGCGCTCTTAGAAACTTTGTTTTCTAATGGGGGAATATATTCACATTGTATGTGTTGAAACCAGGGCCACATTTTAACACATTTAAGAGCTGCATTCCCTTTACTGTGTATCATTTTTTAAACACAAGCAGTTGTAACATACTGTAGCTCTCGTCTTAGTGACCAGACTTCATTGGCAAAAACTGTGATTTTAGCAGAATTTTCACTTCAACTTTACCCACACATTCCCCTTCTAGTCCCCTGAAGTTAGAGATGTGAGAACAAAGCAGGAAATATTCAGGAGAATTCACTGTGAACCAGTGGCTAGGAGGGGCTGGTGACTTTTATACCCTAACCCCAACCCCCAAAACAAGAACTTTTAGTGGACATTTTTATCTTAAATAAACTACCGGAGCATTTAAAAAAACTCTGAGAGCCAATAAGACCTATAAATATCTTAAATAGGACCCATGAGTATCTGAAATAACCTTTGAAACAGTTTTATGAGTCAGAAAAATACAGTTTTCTTCCAGGATGTATTTTGTTAATAAGATCAGAGTATTCACGTAGTTTGACCTTCTTTCTTGAACACGAACATGCTTCAGACATGATGTTGTGACACGGCCGATGCAGCTCAGAGAGAGAGAGAGAGAGAAAGAGAGAGAGAGAGAGTTTGTAGCTGGCCAGAGGTTGGGAGAAACGCTTGGAGGGGATAAGAGCAAGCCAAGCGTGCAGCCATTCTGTTCTAACACACACACACACACACACACACACACACACACACACACACACACACACACACACACACACACACACACACACACACACACACACACACACATACACACAGCGAGAGAGCCATATACTGTATCTGATGAATAGCTGAAATGGTATGGAAATAAAGGAGGAGGCAGCATGCACCTACACCGAGCACATGGCTGAGAACAGCCAACACACACACACACACACACACGCACACACACGCACACACACACACACACACACACAAACACACGCACATACACACGTCTGATGGGGCAGATTGAAGCATGGGGAATAAACAAGGCACACAGTTGATTTATCTCAGTAAATTTAAATTCATTTCCTAATTTTCAAAGTTTGGAGCACAGTGTGCACATCATCCTGTCATCCTAATATTTATAGGTGTTATGTTTGTGCAACATGAGACTTTGAAACCCCCCCGTGTGCATGTGTGTCATAATAACTGAACGGCAATAACATAAGATGAAGCACGTTTCTCGAGATTGAAAAGTTATCTTTTGGGAAGCCTTCAAATTATTCAAGCACATCAGTCAAACCTGCTTTAACTTCTGCTGCAGCTCATCACTTTGTTCTCTAGAAAAATGCAAACACACTTTTTTTTTCTTTTTTATGTGGCTGCGTTGTGCTGGAACTGTTCCAGCCCGCTGACCTTCATGTAGACATCTAACATAAAATATTACTTCACTTCCTGAGGTCCTGCCTGCATCAGCTGATCAGCTCTCTTTTTATTAATAATCTGAATCTGCAAAGTAACTTTAGTTGTTCCAACACGTGGCGGAGTAGAAGCATTATGTTGCATTAGAAGGCATATTATTTGACATTAAAAAGGATATATGAGTTTGTTTTAAAAAATAGATTCAGAATCGTAGAAACAAATAATTGTGTTTCTGACATTGATCGAACACTTCCAGTTTGTACGTTGCAAACGACACACACATCGGGTTAGTATGCAGTAAGCAGGTTATACTGTTTGAGTTATGTTGTAAGCATTACATAAGTATGTGATTTCAGACACTGCCTTTATCACTCTGCTTTGTGTTGGTTTTTATCCTTTATTTATCCCAGACTGGACTTTCAGTTAGAGAACATGACATGGTGATTGAATTTTTAGATCTTGTCCATCACCTCGGCCTTTGTCGTCCTCTTTACAGCGGCTTGGTGAATCAGAGCCCCTCCCCTCACGACGAGGGCTGCATTATGTTGGAAAAAACTGACATTCAAGCCATCAAACTAATATACTTTAATGATAATACTGTGGATGTTTCATGTTCAATATGATGACTAGTTTGTACATGAGCGCTGATTTGTTTTCTATATGTTTTATTTTCTTACCTGGCTGATTTCAAATTCCCCTCTGGGACAAAGCAGTTTTAAAAATGAAGCCCTCAAGTCGTCCCTGCTCATGCTCCAGCTTCAAATAGTGACCTCTCCCCTGATACTTGATGTTGTCATTGGTGTGTGATTCTCTGTTTACTGTTGACCAATGACATTATCTCTGCCTTTTATTAAATCATCAATCTTACAGTTTGTGTAGGAAGTAGGAACTATGTTGTTTTTGACATGACAAACATGTTTAACAGAAGAAAAGCTTTTTTGATTACTGTGTCTGTGGTCCATAAATAGTTCCAGGTTTTGAGGTTCTCTCTCATACCAGGTTGGGTCTTTAATATCTTGGACGAAACAGGTTCTTATACTTTAGAAAATTAGAAGTACATCTTAGGATGAATATGCTCTCATGCTGAGGGTTATTGTTTGACATGTTGGACCCGTGGAGACCTTTGTGTCGAGAAGGTTTCTGCAGGTCAGATGAGAGAGTGAGGTCAGAGGTCAGGTGGTTTTCCAGAGTGACATATTTGTGCATGAGACAGAGTAGAAACATGTGTGTTTTAGTGTGTAGGCACTGCAATGCATGAACAGTCTGCAATGTCCACGTTTGAAGCATAAACATGCACAGCTACACTGTGTTAGGGATTGTCTCTTGGACTTAATCCACGCTTATTTCCTAGTGTGCGTTCATGTGCATGAATACTAGCTACTGTGTGTGTGTGTGTGTGTGTGTGTGTGTGTGTGTGTGTGTGTGTGTGTGTGTGTGTGTGTGTGTGTGTGTGTGGTGTGGGTTCATCCTGAGGGCGGTGCTCGTTTGGTCTGCGAGTCGTCTGCGTCGCTGTTTTGACCCAAAAATTAAACGAATCTCCCTCTTCTCTGTTTTTGAACATCCTCTCTTCACTCTTAATGTTTGAAATCTGCCTGTTATTATTTTTTCATCATGCTCGCATCAAACACTTTGTGCTGTGAGTGAATTAAAGTTTAACCCCGAACAAAGGAGCTGACAGCTACTTAGGAGGGCTTCTCTCATGGTTATTATCGTCCAGCTGTTGATAGTCGTGCAGTGAACATTCACAGCCTGATCAGCTTCTCCCGACCTATCAGATGAGTTTTCTGGCATGTTTGATATTTTGGTTGTACAGCTGTATACGATCTCAGTGAGAGAGCCCATTCCTTAACTACAGGACTTTTTTTGTTCGACCTGATTTTACCTGCATACACTGACAGACAGCTTCAGAAATCCTCATGGCAACATCAGGCATGCCTGTTTAATCTATCCTCCAATCATTAAAAGACATGTTTGAAGGAAATGTCTGCGGACCTTCAGCTGACAGGGAACATTTGTTAAGCGTTATCTGCTGTTAAACTTTTGTTCCTCGCTGATGCTGAGAGAGAGAGCGTTTCTGTGTGAGCGTGTGTCGGCTATCTGAGTCGTGCATATGAGACAAATGAAATCAACTTCTGTCTGTGGGAGTTTTCTATTGACAATTGAGACGGCGCCGTCCTGATTTAACTCGTACAGTGTGAGCTCTCAGGTTTTGCCCGGGTCGTATACAGTGTGAGCACATCGTGAACTTTGGTCGTGCGTCATTAATGATTCAGTCGTTCAGTGAGCTGAGATTCCTCCTCGACCTTTCTTCAATAGTACAGTGTACATCAGGCTTTAGGGGACATAAACACTTTTTGAGTGAGGAACCATTAAGCTTGTTAAAACTTGTGCTCATTAATGCAACACAAAATAGTTACTTCAGTGACTTCATCTTCATTAAAACCTTCAGATCTTTTGGCAATTTCTGAGTTTAACAGTGACCATGTAGTAAACAACAACAACAACAACAAGGAGACACAATGAGCTCTAAAACAAAAAGAAACATCATTAAAAAAGGAAGATCATTAAAAACACTGGAAGCAGAGCAGAAATGAAAGCGTCACTTCAGTCACTTGGTGTTTTTATAGCAGTTTGTCCGAGTTCAGCCTGAAGCTCTACAGGAAAAGAAAAAAAAGTTCAGATGCTTATTACTGCGTGACAGGCCGAACGTACTTTTCACTTAAACACATCAAACCCACTCTCAATCTAACCATGTCCTTTAGTCTTTTTTTATTTCCCAAAGAAGTTAAAGAATACGCTGTATACAATTTTGCACATATATTTTTTTACGACATATATTTTATTACATATCATTTTAAGAAATTATTTTGTATTGGGGCTGTTAAATAATTACATTCAAATAGTTAATCATGGTTAATTGCATTTTTAATTGTATTAAATTCCATCATTTTGCATTTAAAACTAAAAATTGTTTGGCTTTTATTTTAATTTTTGTAATTTTTAAGCTGAGAGTACTTTACTGGCTGTTTGAATTCAACCCTGCTTTTATTTTGAAATAAAGTAAGGACCTTCTGGTAAAAGTACGTCGAAAGTTGCGTCATTAACTTAACCAACGGAAATAGAACTTGCTGCGTATCAAAAACTCATGAAAACAGCTGAAAGGAACGGTAGAAAAGTGAAATGTGAAAAGTTAAATTTCTTTGACTCAGCTTTTTTAAGTGAAATGAGACATTTAAAGATGCAGCAGTGTTGTTCTTTTCCATCACTGTGACTATAGGGAGACACTCTGGGTGCTTATCCACGATCATCTAAAGAGACAAAATGGAATAGAATTTCGAAAAATAGAATGTGATTAATGCATTGATTAATTCTGATTAACTTCTCAATGCCGATAGCCCTGATTTATTATGCATCTTAATATGTACCTATGTTTGCAGTCATATTGGTAAAATTGGTATGTTTTGCTCTAAAAAATCCTATATAGGTCATTCTCAGTTGTATTTATTTTTGCACAAGTTTCATGATGATAATGTGACGACCTTTTCAGTCAACATCGTCAGAACTTGAAGTTTGCATTGTTTCTTGGTACAGTCATTTATCATTTGTCAAGTAAGGAGGTGAACAAACAGGAGTGTACGTGACCGAGTGTCAGAGCAGAATGGAAACCAGGACTGAACATCTCATCAGGAGCCACTGTACATGATCTGTGTGTGTGTGTGTGTGTGAGAGAGAGAGAGGAAGTGGATGACAGCTTTTGATAAGAATGGAAAACAGAGCTCGATTTCCCTTTGATGTGGACACACACACACACACACACACACACACACACACACACACACACACACACACACACACACACACACACACACACACACACACACACACACACACACACACACACACGCACGCACGCACGCACACAAACACACACTTCAGAAATCAGATTTGGGAGCTGTGAAGAATAAATGCATGAAGGGTTGAAAAACGAGGCCTGTCTAATCATTCAATTAGGATCCAAGGCAGATGGTCTGGACACACATACACACAAACACACACACAGACCTGTTACACACTCACACCTTGTCAGTCTTGCTCTCCTCAAACTCCCTCCTCTCACTGTGTAACCCTATAATCACTCTCTATCAGTGTAACTCTATCCTTGATCGCCCTGTTTCTGAGTGTTAATGAGACACTATTGAAGGCCTGCACTTTATTACCCGGACACCCTATAGTTATTTGATACATGAATAATGAAACGTAATATAGACAAAGTATTTAGACACCCACCTTTCACTTTTGGCCTGCAAGGATTTGCTTTCCCATGGGGGGAAAATAACATGTCTTTTATGAAAATAGATTTGTGCACAAGGTAATGATACATGATAAAGAAGGTAAAAAACGGTAAAAACCGGTTTACCTTTTGTATCATTAAGGAGTACTTAATGGGCTCTATTCATTCTTTGATTTTGAAGGTTTATACGACTAATTGGTTAAAGAATGTTTTGGATTTGCTCCGGTAGGATTCTTCAACTTGCAGCATTGAAACAGGCTGAAATGGCTGCAATGTAATCCTTTAGGGCAAATGTTCCTGATCAAAGTGCATCCACTTAAAGTTCAGATTGTGAAGTGTCTGAAAACATTACAGAAAGCATCCCTACAGTCATAGACCTTTTTGTTTAAGAGGAAGATCATTTTGAACACCAGAAAGAAGCTGTTACATCCCACTCTCTTTAAATACACCAAACTCCTTTGACAAAAACAATCATTTTGCCTCATAGAAAGCAGGAGTTGCTGGTCTACTGTGGCCTCAGTTGCCTGATTATTGTACATTGTTGTGTGACTTTGGTGGTTTCAAGTGTAAACTAAAATGCAAATCAACACAAGCAAACAAAGAAACAAACCAAAGGAGGGAGTGGCAGACGATCACAACTGCAAAGTAAAATGACTGTTTTTATCAATGATGTCTGGTGGCTTTGAAGATTTTGTCAGAACAGCTGTATCTGGTTTAAAAAATAATCATCTTGCTCCTTAACAAAAAGCTCTATCTCAGGACGCCAGTTAGCCTAACGGTTATGTCTCGCAATGAACAGAGGCGATAGTCCTCGTGAGACTGGGTTTGAATCTGACGTCTGTCTCTGTATGAAGAAATCTACTGAAACATTTCCAAATCTTGTTTGAGGCTATAAGTTATTTAGGCCGCCAAAATATGTAAAAAACAGCTCTGTATCAATGTTAGTTTTGCACACGTAGATGAATTGGGGGATGATTGTTCATACAAAGCTCCTGTCTCTGTATCTGCAGCTGGTATACTGGGCCAGTCAGCAGCAGGATCAGGATGAGAAGATGGCTGGCTGTGTGTTTCCAATGGGACCAGAGAGCTTTCAGCGCTTCACGCCGGACTCCCTGGCGGCCATCGAGCAGCGCATCGCCCAGGAGAAGGCCCGACGCAACAAACATTACCAGGAGGTACACACACTCACACGCACACACGCACAACATAGAGAGGACAAGATGTTGGGGGTAAGAACTTGAATAAAAGGAAGAGTTGTAAAGCAACTTCAGTACGCAGATTGGAAGTATTTTGGGTGGGTGTTGATACTCTGATGTTATGTGTGTGTGCGTGTGTGTGTGTGTGTGTCAGGACCTGGGCGACGTGGTGCTCCCCCGGCCCCGGCCCGACCTGGAGGCAGGAAAACAGCTGCCGCGCATCTTCGCCGACATCCCGTCTCATCTGGTGGGCGTTCCCCTGGAAGACATCGACCAGTACTACTTCAAAGAAAGGAGGGTAGGTGACCCAGAGTGTATGTGTGTGTTGTGTGTGTGTGTGTGTGTGTGTGTGTGTGTGTGTGTGTGTGTGTGTGTGTGTGTGTGTGTGTTTGCTCTAGTGTTTGTGGGTGACAGATTTTGGAAATGCCCCGACTCTTCTGTTGGAGAATCTGTGGAAGATGAATTTAATTTTTGGTAACCTACTTCACAGGAGAGTAGGGGAGGGGAGTGATCTGTGTGTGTGTGTGTGTGTGTGTGTGTGTGTGTGTGTGTGTGTGTGTGTGTGTGTGTGTGTGTGTGTGTGTGTTTATATGTGTCTGACACAGTTTGTCTCTTCTCTTGCTCTTACACCTTGTTATTATTGTAGCCGTCAGGTTTTTTCACTCTAATGTTTGGTCTTATTTCTAGAAGCTTTTTCTTAGTTGTTAGTATACTCAGTGGACAATGGGGCATTTTTCCAGAAACATCTAAACGCTACAAGTTTATGGATCTTTTTCATATCTGGGAAGTTTATGAGCAGGTTACAGGAAGATCTGGTCTTTCACTGCCGTCCCCTCAGTGTGAACACAGAACTTAGAACAACAAACCCAAAAGGGGAGTTCTGACATTTTTAAGGAAGTCTATAATTAGATAGTCTACATTTAAGTTTTACGATATGAATATTCTGAATGACGCGTATTAGGGCCTGTGTCCAAAATGCTTTCTGTACTCAGGACCTTAGTTTCAGAGAGCTTCTCACAAACGTTGTTGCTAAGTTACAAAAGTTAACCTCCAACTCCCTCCCTTATGATAGGTAATGATGTTAGGTCTGTTTTAGATTGCCCATTCTTGATTTGTTATTAAGGGAGAAGACATTGATGAGTGTGGTGCTGTTCTGAATGTTGAACTGTTTCCAACTGAGAGCGCAGGGATAAAAAAACAGCTGTTAATGAGAGCGTATTGAACATGTGCGCTGCTAGCGCAAAACCTCTACTGTGAATAAATACCGATTGTTTTGAGGTTATTTTGTATTTCAGAATATCTGTCCCTGTATCTTGAATCTCTCTTTCTCTCTCTCTCTCTTTTTCCTGCAGACCTTCATAGTCCTGAACAAAGGGAAGGCCATCTTCCGTTTCAGTGCCACTTCAGCTCTCTACATCTTCAGCCCATTTCACCCCATCCGCAGAATCGCCATCAGGATCCTCGTCCACTCATATCCTTTGATATATATTTATATATACAGTATGTACAAACATGCACACACACACACACACACACACACACACAAACACATAAACACACACAGGATGCTGCTACTGTGCGTATTCCTGATATCTGAACAGAGCTGTGATCTACTGGCTGTATGGACGAAGCTGCAGGGAGGTCAGAGGTGAAAGGTCAAATACAAAGCAGTGTCCCTGAAGCATGGGGGTTCAGTGTGTGTGTGTGTGTGTGTGTGTGTGTGTGTGTGTGTGTGTGTGTGTGCGCGATCGGGCCACCCTGACGGCAGTTTGGTTGTTGTTGTGTAAACAAACAGAAGCAGGCGGAGTGCTTCATGTCTGCAGGCGTCTGCAGCCTGGTCGATGTTTCACTGTTTGCAGAGATGAATCCCATCATGATGTTTGACTCTGAATCACATCGACACAACATGATGGGGTGAGTTTGAAGAGAAAACACAAAAAAAAGAATGTATTGTAGAGGACCCACTTAACTGTACACATGTAAAGCAATTTAAAGGTTGTTTACTCCCTAACAGCGCCTGAGAAGAAGGTTCTGGTTTCAGAGAAGAATGGAGTTAGTTCTGTGGCCTTCTAGACGAATGAAATAATGCACAATAATGCACAATAGATTAAAAGTTATTTCTACTACAATTTTTTTTTTCTAACTACTTTGCGCTCTGAGCTTTCTTTGTTGTTTTGAGAATTAAACTTATTTTTAGCCATTGATGAAAATAAACAAAATATTCTGCAGTGTGTTCTTCATGTTTTTGGACTGTTACAGTAGTCAAATGACATTAGCATTTTGGACTCCTCGGATAGTTAGCACATCAATTTGCTTCTCTTGAAAAACAATTAACTGCTAATTCCATGAGTGGAAGTTACAGTTCTGCCTTGTAAGAAATATTTCCCCTTTTGACAATTATTCAGCATTAATTCTCAGAGATATTGCTCTTGAACTTTTAAACAGACATTGTTTAAGTCGTAGAAGTATTAACTGTAACTGAGGTTTCCTTTTAGCAGGAGGTAAAGGATGTGTGTGTGACATTTGGTACAACAGTAAGTGTGTAAATGTGTGATTGATGGTGTGTTAACAGGTATATTGATGCTGCGGCACGCTCAGTGACGAGTTCTATGCTAACAGTTTGAATGTTCGGAGGCTCTTTGTTGGCATGTTAGCATACACAGCGCTGAGTGATGAGCTTTGTGCTAACTGTTTAGCTTACACTACATTGAGTGATGGTAAACAGCATGCTAACATGCTAACGCTCAACACTGACAAAACCATCATTGTAGTCAGATTAAAGAGGAATGTAGGTATTTTTAGACCTGAGCTCTATTTTTGAATATCTTCTGACCTGAAGAGGGACACAGGAAAGAATGGGTGCTGAGGGTGCTGCAGCCCTTGAAAACTGGAACAAGTAAAATCATCAGCTTATAAGAAAGCATAACCTTAAGTTTACACTGTTTTATGGGATATGTAGATGTATTATACCAGATAGTATGATCCCTTTTTTTTTTAATAGTCCATAACTTGTTTATCATACTTCCTGCAGAGGTGCAACTCACAGCAGCTCGGAGCTTTTCATCTTTGCTCACACATCGAGGAGTTTCTGAGAGGTCTAAACAAAGAAATTAAAGACGTCAGAACATCTGGTCATCAGGCTGAAGATATTTACTGAAACAGTTTCAAGTCTTGTGCATGACCATAGACCTTAAATATCTGAAAAACGAGCAACAGTTATTAAAATAAAATACAGGAATTTCCTTATCATTTTTCAAACCTTACTAAAGTTAGTGAAGAGATTTTTAAGACAGTTTATAGAGGTGTTGATAAATAATACTCCTGAGTCATAAAGGCCTCAGTTATAAGATCTATTTACATTTATCTATGTTGTCCTTTATACAGGTTTTTTAATTGGTTTAAATGACTCATTAAATGTATCTATAGTCATTTAAAGTTACCCTGATTGATGTCAGTATCTGAATGTTGGTTTAGTGGCAGACTAGGCCCTCTAAATAAATACACTGACACAATCTGAACTTGATGTAGTTATCAGCCTGACTTATTTATGACAACAGAAGGACCGTAGTTAAAAATTAATGCTTTGTTTGAGGCTATGTGGAACAATTTTGTAAAATCTCCATTAAAAAGATATATTGTGGTCGACATAAAGGAAGAGGAGATAAATACAAACATGAGTCACTTTAACAAAAGTAATAAACAGCATCACATGAAAAAAAAACATTTATTGGATTTAATATTTAATCTAATAATCATCAAATGTTTAAACAACACTGAAGCGCTTCTCTTAACCTCCTGAATCTACTGTCAGGCGAGTTTACACCGACTGCTGGACGCTTTCCAGGCACAAGAGAAGGAATGACGTGTATTTACCAATCATGTCAACTGCGTGTGTGTGTGTGTGTGCGTGAGTGTGTGAATATGTGTGTGAGTGTGAGACTCACAGGGCTCATCCTTACGCTCGTATTTCTAAGCCAGATATCATCTTGAGCTGTCCGACGAGCTATAAACATGACCAGTAAATATTTCCCATCAAGGTAGTCTCTACTCAGCCTCGCAAACACACACACACACACACATTCAGGAGAATTAACATACTGTACAGACACGCAGATCTCTGTCTGGTTTGTGTTCTGTAGCACCCTGAGTTTAGACCACTCTCAGAATGTAATATCCTCTGTGTTTGTTCATTTTGTTTGTATATATCCTAGGCCCAAATGTAGGACCCCCCCCAAAAATGTAAAAAACAGAACAAAACTTTTTAATCTGACATTTTAGTCATAATTTTTTTGCAAAGAATGTGAAACATGCTACTGAAAAAGTTCCAAGTTTTAGACAATTCTTTTCATTTTTTAAACTTTCTTAACTTTAACATAAAAAAACTTAAATTCAACTTTTTCATCATATCTGAAATCACGTCAAAGCATTTGAACTTGAATTCCAAATGTTCTTCAAAGACTCCTGATTGAGATTTTGGCGAGCCGCCAGTCTCACGCCACACTCAGACTTCACGCCGGCGTCCCTCTTTGGCTCCAGACGCCGAGCCAATATGACAGATATTACTTCACACCCAAAACTCAACAGCCCCCCCTCCCACCTCATCCTCTCACCTCACACTCGTCTATTTTTACCTCTGGACACGGCTGCTGGTGTTGAGAGATGTCGAGCCGGCGGACACGCTGCTGTTGTCGGGGGGGATAAGAGGGGGAAGAGGTCAGCGGCGGAGGTGTGGCGCTGCTGATGTGCAACGTGTGTGTGTTGTAATCAGACAAAAAGAAAAAATTAGAACAAGTGTGTGTGTGTGTGGGAGGGGGGCAGTTTCTGTTTGTGGTCTAAAAGTGAAGTGGAGTTTGAATACGTGTGTGTGTGTGTGTTTGTGTATGAGTGTTTTTATAAGTGTGTGTGAGCTCAAGTGTGTCCTGGATTCATGCCCAACCACGCTGGCGCCACAATGACAAGCGCTGGTGTGAGGTGGACACACACACACACACACACACACACACACACACACACACACTCCATCAAACACACAAAAACACACGGTTCTGTTAATAGAAAACAAAGATGTGGGCTGTGTGTTTCTCTCAGTATCGACACTGCTTGTAGTATGTGACACAAAACAATGTTTGACTACATTTCCCAGAGGGCCTTTTTGTCTGGAGGACACACAGTTGACTGAGTGTCCCATGAGGCTTTGCTCTGGGACCACGTTAATCCATCAGTAAGGCTGCACCAAATCCACCAGCTGTGTCTGTGTGTGTGTGTGTGTGTGTGTGTGTGTGTGTGTGTGGATGTTCTTGTTGAATTGACGTTGTCAGTAATTTACTCACTTTGTGTCGTTGTGGCTGAGCCGTTATGTTGAGTTTGTGCAAGCTTTGTGACAACATATATGTGTTACCACTTCCATACTACAGTGATTGCACAGTACTAGTGATGTGTTGCTTTTTAACTCAGAGTTTTGACACAGGATTCCAGGAAGTGCTGCAAAAAAGCTCTGTTTAATCTCTATTTACAGATTCTACATAAGAATATAGAATCTGTAAAAGGGGGGATTTTCATTATGGAAAGTGTTCTGATTATTTTTTGTTGTACATTTGTAGTCCGATCTGTATCGACCAATTACGTATGGTCAGGCAGAGAGCAAATAAAAACATGCAGAACGTGTCAATGCTAAAGATCAGCCCTTCTTGGCTGTAATCTAACGATATTTTCATAAAAGCTAAGCTAACAATCCATTATAGATAAAGTATAAGTATTGTATAGTTTAACTTGAGCAACAAATCTGCTTGAGCCTGTGTTTCTCTGACTACCTGTAACACATCAGAAGTCAGGTCAAAGTTTAAACAGACGACTCAATGGACAGAATCCAAAGAAAATACTGGTGCATACGAACCAATGAGTTCATTTGTTAAGGTGCAAAAGATTAACTTTTCAACGTGCACTGCGTCTCCCTCAGGGTCAAACTTCCTCAGATTTGGAGCAGCCAACACAAATGCTCTGTCACTTCACCGCAGGTTTGAAACCTGTGTGTAGGAGCATCTTAGAGCATCTAGTGTGTTGACCGCGGTGCTCTGACTGGAGCGTGTTGGTGTAATATCTCAGACAAATAACACCACGTCCTAAAGGCACGCAATGTGTCGGATTTCGAGTTGCATAGCCAGAAGCGCTGGCTCGCTGTCCACACTGAATCCGTTAAATATTTACTTCTTCGCGCTGTGAATTTCAGTTTCCCCTTGCAAACAGTGTGACATCTAGTGCTTTTAGTATTAAATAAGTGGGGTGCTTTGTAATGTCTAAAATGCCAACACTCAAAAGCTCGTCAATAAATGGCTAGCAGTGAGCTGAATAAAGTTTTTCTCCCCGGTGTTGTTGACACAAGTCAAAGCACAACATTTTAACACGGTTATGGATATAATTATATCATTATAAATTTGTAAAACAAGCTATCAACCTTTGTTGAGTGAGAAAAATCCCCTTCTTTCTCGTTCCTCGTCTATTTCGACACAAGAGTTGCTGGTCTTTTCTAGTTTGATCGGATCAGTCTTAGACTTTGGTGTCTTGCATTGTTCGTTTGGACCGAACAATATATGAATAACACACAAAAAGAAATAAACCATCTTTTTGTAGGCAGCAGCAAATCAGCAATTCCTGTGTTCTACAAGTTAAAATATCTCTGTCTGTCAATGGGGTCTGGTGGCTTTGAAGAGAGCTATGTAAATCAGTGAAAGGTTAAAAAAACATCTTACTGGTGGTGCAGTGGTCGGTGCACGCGCCCCATGTATGGAGGCTGTGGTCCTCGAGGCGGGCGGCCCAGGTTCAGATCCGGCCTGTGGCTCCTTTCCCGCATGTCATTCCCCTCTCTCTCTCTCCCTGATTTCCAACTCTATCCACTGTCCTAGCTCTCCATTAAAGGCATAAACAGCTGAAAAACATCTTACTCTTAAGAGTTAACCTCTTATTCTGTAGGGATCCTTCCCTTAATGTCAGACAAGTTTAAACAATGTGGAACTTTCAGGGGTGAAAAGAATCACTTTAATGAAACAGGATATGGAAGAAGAAGTTTTGTAAACTCCCACTGATCAGCAGGATGACAGACTGCTGCATGGCTGTCAGGTAAACACACACACCTCCAAAATCAGCCCCCTGCACAGGCCTGTTAATTGAGTTTCATATATTGTGTTATTGTTTATTGATGTCACTGTTGTGTCAGCGCTGAATCAGCATTATGCTAATGATGTCAAATTTATGCGCGTTGTTCTGGAGGGTGTTTTGGCAAAGCAAGAGGTCCCGTTGACTCTGACAGACTCCCTCTCTCTACGATCAATGTAAAGGGTGACATGTCACATTATAGGTCAATTTATCGATTAGATTTCAAGAACAGTTTTTTGATAGTGTATACTAGCAAATATTCTGGTTTTGAAGTGTTTAACAAGCAAAACAAGACATTAAAAACCTGCCTCCTCCAGCTTTAGAGCTCTTTTCATTCATTCTTTAGACAAAACAGTCATCAGATTGATGGAAAATAACATTTAGGGTTTATTTTGGTTTTATTTTCCTTTCGATTCAAAGTCCTTAATGTGTTACAATTTAGCTACACTGAGTCTTCTTAAAGATACTTTTTAAAACCTACTTTTACACTGATGCTCCTTGTTGTGGTTTACTAGGTTTGATTAATTTGTTTGAAGGCTGTAAAACGGTAACATATTTAATCGAAATCAATCGCTAAATTTCAATACTTAATCACGATTAACCACATTTAATCGCATGTTTGAAATTTCCATTAGTTTGCATTTTAAAATAGAATATTGTTCGGCCTTTATTTTGGATTTTGGTCTTAAGCTGAGAGGACTTTACTTGCTGTCTGAATTCAACCCTGCTTCAATCCCTGTTTTTCTTTCCTTCCTGCAAATTTGAACAAATAAAAGATGAGTCAGTAGTGGATTAAGACCAATATGAGGGGTTTTACTTTGAAGAGTTTTGATTGACACTTGGATGACGGAGTGTTTAACTGTCCAAGTGTCGAGGTTTACTGTTGATGTGACGGAGGAAAAGAATGAGGGAGTAACACAAATGTGGAAAGAAGGAGGAGTATAGCTCTTGTTGTGGATGTGGGAGGTGTAATGATATTAACTATACTGTGGCCTGGGAGGTCCACAACAGCAGGGCTATCATTATGGTATAATTAGCTCGTGGTTCGGCGGCAGTGGTAGCGGTTGCAACGGGGGACATTTGTGTTGTTTGTCAATCTGTAACCGTATTATCTCACCGCCTGCCACTGCGCTCCAACAACATCATTACAGCCGGCACTCAATCAACAATTACCCTGCAGCTCCGACAACTTTCAGCTGGAGTTTGGGCCACGCTCATACAGGGAGCATGTTCCTCCCGCCAAATTACAATAATTATGATTCATTTATAGCCGTGATTGACAGCTGAGCCCGGTTGCACAAAGTGTCTCCCACCTGAGCGCGTGTAGCTGCAGAACATGGCAGCTGAAGGCGATATTTAACATGTAATTCTGCCTTCTGACAGTTTGGAAAGTTACTGCTTCCCATTATATGATGATTAGACAAGAGTGGGCTCGCTCGCCCATCGCTGCTGTTAATGGCATATTAATTTGCTGTATTGAAAGTGGCAGGCGTCGAAGGGAGCGCTGAGCACACATGCTAACCCGGCACAGCCTTTCAGTTCACTTCGTCTTTATTTAGCTATGATGGGAAATCAGTGAAAGGGATTTCTTTTTTAAAAGGGCACATGTAAAATCACTTGGGCCTGTAGGCTGCACACGCTCAAAAACACACGTCTTTGCATTTACATATCGGGCGTTCAGCTGACTGCTCTCTGGAGAGACTCACAATGAGGGATCAAGCTTCAGTATGTCGATCGAGGACATTTATGTTTTACATTTCAGCTCATGCTCTTTTGCCACAGTGACTAAGAGCCCCAAATCACACAGAAGAACATCAAATTGACACCTTTAATTCTCTTTTTGGACACTCACTGTCTTTTGAACTCCGCCCACCAGGCACCTGACTGAACTATTTGACTAATTTGAGTTTAAAGCAGGTCTAACTTTTAAGTCTTTGACATGTTTTCTTCACATTTTATTGAGGGAGAGACTGATCTAATTTCAGGCTCCTGAGCACACACCTACTAATTGACTCTCACTATTGGTACTTATACTACCTGTGAGCATCCCAATGCTTTGAAATAACTGATGTAGCCTTCGTGGTGGCTTTGGACTTTGGATTTTCACCAAGCAGCAAAAATGATGCCAATCCAAACATGCAAAACAATGCAGTTCCACAGAGTGTCCACTTGAGGCTGCCCAGCAAATTAAGATTCCCATTTCCATTTTTACAGCATAAATAAACATGTTAACAGCACAGTAAAAAACAACTTTGGTCTGAATATCATTTTGTTATTTGTACACTTTTTATGGGGGTTGATGATGTTTTATTATAACTCCATCTATATTTTCTGTTATATCTGTTATATTAAGGCTAATAGTTTTGCATAATTTAGATAAGGGGCGTGGTTGAATTGACTGAAATACAGTCTGTGGGCTGAATCATTTAAGCATGATAAAAGATTAAAAGATTGATGTGTGTATTTGTTGTAACTGCATATGTGAAGTTGATTTGAACCTTGTTTGTCCTTAACCTGCTCACATTATTCAGTCTGTTCATCATGTGCACCATCCTGACCAACTGTTGCTTCATGGCCATGTCCGAGCCGGCGTACTGGGCCAAATACGTGGAGTAAGTACATCCGTCTGTCCGTTTGCCTCTCTTTCTTTGCCAGTTGTGTCCACCAATCAGAATCACCTTTGGATGGTAGGGGATTCCCACAGGCTGTGCGACTGCTGTTGAATGCAACGCTGCCAACAGAAGCCTGAACTCTTTGTTCTGATGGTGTAATGGCATCCAGTCCAGGGGAACAACTCATGAGACAGGGTGGGAGGAAGTTTGGCTGAGCATTTGGCACAAACTGTGGTATTAAAAAGTACGCTTATTTTTGTCTGTATTTACAGAAATGGATTTTGAAGGCACTGCTGGCCTAGAGGAATTCCATTGTTTTTAAACATTGAACTTTTTATCTTTGAGGGTCTAAATAGCGAGGAGACACAATTTGTTTTGGAATTGCTGTTGAAGATTTCTTCAGCTAGCTGCCATAAAATAGACTGATATGGCTAAGTCCTAAAAATAAAAGAAAAAATGTGTTAATGTTATTTTTCTTCTTAGGCTTCTCACAAAGACATTGTGAGAAGCCCAAGAACCATGTCGACTGACGAGGTTCGGAGATTTTACTGGCTCTTGATCAAATGTGACTCTGCTGGCGTCTACAGCCCGTTGTTTAAGACATAACTTGGGTAAGGTGATTTTCTGCACCAATAACGATACAGCTTAATGTTACGACACAATCTGTTATGAATAGTATCTACAGGGATGTGCACTATGCTGTTGGATTGTTGCTTTCCTATTAGCTGTGATACAGATCATGGGGCGATTGCAAAGCTCTCTTCAAACAGAACAGAGATGGGCTAACTGGCTGCTTTGTAGCTGCAGGCTGCTGTGTGAAGTGATGCCGTAAAGCTGTACGCACTTCATGCAAGATTACCGCGGCCTTTTACCAAAGTCACAGCGTCCTAGTGCTGAAAACAGGCAAGGTGCACTCTGTGGTCATGAGAGAGACAACATTCTCCCTGTACATCAGACGCACACACTTACTGATAGACACTGGGCGCCCATAGTATATTTTCGGTTACAAAAATCGACTTTGTTTTGAACATGTAGGATCTTTCTCTGTAGGGATCCTTTCTGTGATGTTGATAAAAACAGTCTGAGCCTGTTGGTGACAAAAAAAACAACTTGTAGTGGACGTTCTTCAATTGGCTCACTTGTGAACTGAAGCAATCTACTGGAGCAATTCCAAAACTTTTTGACATCTGATTGTCCTTTAGACCCCAGCGTATGTCGAAATAGGACCGCGGGTTAAAAAGAGGCTAGTGCAGAATGTTATATGCATCTACTAAAAGGCACAAATCTAAAAGGGAAACTATTTGAATACCTTTTTACACCGGGGTTAGGAGGGAAAACATGTATTTTTGCCCCCTGGCTTCCAGCTGTGCAGCTGCTGCTGACGTGACTGCCTCTCTCTCTCCTGTCTGTCTGTCTCTGCACGGTTGAGTTGACACCCCGTCGGGTCAAAACTTGTTTCTGGGGACAAAATAAATAAATGAAGGATGTTTGGCTGCAGCGCTGCTGTTTTTATTAATATTCATTCTGCTCTTTTTTCCACTCCTTTATTCCTTCTCTCTCTCTCTCTCTCTTTTCCCATCCCTTCTTCTTCTCTGATCTCCTTTTCTTCACGCTCCTTTATCCTGTCCTGCCTTTCTCCTCCCCCACATCCTTCACTCCTTATTCCCCCACCTTCTGCTCCTCCTTTACAACTTTCTGTTTATCCTCAACATTTAATTTCTACCATCCCTTCCTCTCTTTGTTCTCCATCTTTTGATTTTCTTTTCTCCTTCATTTGTTCTTTTTGTTCTATTCCTCAACTCATTTCTCATTTTCATTTTGGTCTTCTTCCCTCTCAACCTTTGATTATCTTACCTTAATTCACCTCTTATTATCTTTATTCTTTACTTCCTTCTTCTACTTCTTTTCCATAAAATCTCTTTCTTTGTCTTTTTCTCCCATAACTCTTTCATCCTCTTCCTTCCTCCGGTTTTGTTTTCTCTACTTCTCTTTCCCTCAACCTCCTTCCTTTTTTCCTTTCCTCCCTCCCTCCCCTCCCTCAGGTACACCTTCACAGGTATCTACACGTTCGAGTCGCTCATAAAGATCTTGGCGAGGGGTTTCTGTGTGGGACCCTTCACCTTCCTGAGGGACCCCTGGAACTGGCTCGACTTCAGCGTCATCGTCATGGCGTGAGTCAAGAAATGAGATACATACACATGAACACAAGAAACACACATTTATTAATGTATCATTATGCTAATGGACTGTATACACACACACACACACACACACACACACACACACACACACACACACACACACACACACACACACACACACACACACACACACACACACACACAGAGCAGCAGCATTAAGCAAACAATTGAGCTCAGCTTTCAAAAGGTTAAGCCTGAGATCACTTTAATAAATAATGAAAATAACCAAACTCTTATATGATAACGATGTATTTTACAAACAGACATACAAACTGGTTGAGATATTTTAGATCAGGTTCAGTTTCCAGGTCTGAGTTGAGGAAACAGAAACAAAAAAGCATCACCTCTAACTCCATTAAACTTGACCTTAACTTTATTTTTTTTAAGCTACACTAAACTAAAACATTTCCTGTACATGCTTCACATTAAAAGCCCCTCAGGATAGGGGAGTAACTCAACATTTTCAGCTCCATGCAGGGCTTTTAATGCTAAACGTCTGCAGGAAAAGAGCTGCAGAGTAAAGCTGAGCGGAGTTTATCAGTGAGTGAGTTTTAAAGAGCGACTCAGAGCAGCAGAGTGTGACAGGCCTGTGTTGTACTGACGGGATTAGAGCTGTGGAATTAAAAAGAAAGACTAACACAAGCTCGTCTCTGCAGCGGAGGTACACAGAGTCGAACGCGTCCGGCCTGAAGTCGCTCGTGTTTGTTGGATTCAGACACATTTGCAAAGTCAGTTGAAACTCTGCTCTCTGACTGCGTCCCATTGAGCTGTCAGTCCGAATGTTCAGAGAGAAAAAAAACCCAAATGAAGAACAAACTTGAGGCTGCAGATTCATGTGTCATTAATGAAGTTAATGAGCGTGAGACAGGACGGGTAGAAATAAGTCCAGGATGTGAGGACAATCTATGTTTCCATAACGAAGCGGTGAAAAATGACACAGCACATTTACATGTACTCAACATCTTCATTTACATTTGGAGAAATCTTGCACTTAACTTTAGCTTCCTCTATTGATTATTATCAAACAAGCTATTGCATTTTTTACTTCATTACTTTAATTTGACTCTTCAGCCAAAGTTAATCTGGTATTTGTTTAGATGATTTTTCGGGGTTTAACCACAGTCTGAATAAAACATTGGCATATCTCAGTGATGTCACCCATTGGTTTCAGAAAAGCCCAACAATGGCAGTCACCATATTGGAAAGGCGGACTCTAACTTTCGTTCACCTAGAAACGGACAAATTGGTGGAGCTGAGGCGGGCCTTAAGCATCCAGACAATGAGCCACAACGTGTTCACCTGTCAATCAACTCAGCTCCGCCTCTTATGAATATCTTCTAGCCTTTATGTAATCAAAAGGGTTGTAATATAAAATCTCATTTCTCATTTCTATTGAAACCAAATTAGTATTTTGTACCGGGCTACATTCATTTGTATTGCTGCAGACGTTCTAATATTTGTGTTAGAGGGCTGCAGGCAGATTTTTGCAGTTTCACATTGATGCATTTGTCAGCATTGAGGTTGCTACTTGGTTTTTACTTCAGTAAAATGAAATGGCGTTAATAGCGTGACGGTGACTCTCAGCAGTTTTGACCAGCTGACCTCTGACCTCTCTGAATCACTCATCCCATCACCTTGCAGTCTGTCCTGTGTGTGCTCCCATGAGACTGTTGGTCAGCTGGTCAGAGGTGACGAGAGAGAAAAAAGGTTGTTTATCCTCTATTCATGTACATGGTGTTGATTTCTCTTCAAAAAGAGCAAAATAAAGATGACTGTTTATGTCATTAAAGGTATACGTAAAATCCTTAAAGTCACAAAATAATCTTTGGTTGTCAGGGCAGATTTGAGCTCATATGCTAACTCTCATTTTGTAAATAATAATAATAATAATTTTAAAGGAAATCAGCTCTTACAGTGAAGTCTGAAATTGTCTTTTTTGTATCTTAAACAGTTTAACAGAAATGAAATAATTTCAGCAATAAAAACTCAAAGTCAGAGTGTCCTTGAAAGCCCCAAAAGGGAGACAGTTCTGCTCTAACTGCTCCACTTTGACTTTACAAAGGGTTTTCATTATTATTTTTTCAAACTTTTCAGACAAAGTTTTTGCGTTAAGCGACGCTTAAACTTCACATTTTGATCTGTGAAATCATAATGAGGTGTGTAGAGTAAAAATCCCTTCCAGCACGAACGTATAAAACCACCTGAAAGCTCCTTTTATGACTCATGAAGCAACATATTGCTGCTGTCCTACTTGGATTGTGTTCAGTCCAATGATTGCACAATCCCCTCTCTGCCTTGAAACAGCTCTGTGTACAGTTTATCTATACTTTTGGAGAAAAAAAACGACACTTTTTGAAGCAGAGTATCACAGATATCCGAGGAGAGCTGAGTGCCTCCCAGAAAATGTTTTTGTACGGCTCCTTTAAACTGAGATAACAGGAAAATAAAAGTCAAATCAACAAACAAACACAAACTAATGGCCAACACAGAAAACAGGAAGCACAGAAAAAAAAGAAGCTCCTCAGAGGGACGAGTGAATAGTTTTCTGGCTGGATGAGGACTCGATGAATTATACGACTTTACTCTGTGTTTTTTTTAGAGAAAAGAGAAAGGTGCTTTTCTCTGTGACAGCCGCTCATTTTCCAAATTACAGGTTTGAAAATCTCCCTAAACTCCCTGAGCTCATCAGCCAGCGTCAAACCGTCAATTCAAGCCACAAAAAGAACTCGACGGATACCGCAGCTGGGAGTTCTGTCTCCTCTCGACGGTGCCTGCTCTACTGCTTTGTTTCCTTTTGACCCGTCCACTTCAGTAACTGAGTGACTGATGTGAAAATCACTGCGATTTGGTTTGGTTAGCGATCAGGCGGCGATCAATCAGAGCGGGTCGGCGTTCAGCATGGGGCGCTGCCGGGAAGATAAATGATCAGGATGAACTGATGGGATCAATAGTTGACCCCGCGGCTCAGCTCTGAGGTTAGCGCCCGGCGTAATGAAGCGGTGTCACCTCCACCGCGGCCGCTCGCTAAATTGAAGCGTGTTGATGAAGGTGCCCTCGGGTGGAGGGAGTCCCGCCGCGTCTGCAGAGTTACATAATGAGCCCAATCGCCCCGATGCCGAGTCCCTCAGAGGGAGAGATGGCTCCACTTAAAGGACAAATTCGCCATTAAAACAGTCAGCCCTGAATCATCCAGCTGATGATGTGTACTTTACATTCTGTCTGCATGCAGCACATCATCGGCCGCTGCTTTATGTGGTTAACAAAGAGACCGTTACATTTTATGAAGGGTGAACCGGTTCATAGAGGTCACGGTTCAGTACGAGTTAAGTTCAACACAACAGGAGAGCACACCTCTAGGTTTCTCTTATTTATTTAGAACGGACTTAATGCAAGTGACAGTTTGTTCCATCTGGTGTTACTCACAGTGGAACTTTCTGTTTCTGTGATATTTAAAAAAGTGAGGGTAAGTGGGCACCTCTTGGTGATGCTGCCTAACATTCATCAGATACGTTATCTTTAATCCCCTCTCACAATGCGACGTATAGGACCACAGTTTTGGACTCTCAACCACAAATTTTGCCACAATTGATCATCTTTAGTCTGGGACGTCCAAAAATCGTACTCTGTACCCGGCATTAGATGAAATGTCTTGAGTCTATTGGGGTTTGTTTCTGTGGCTGTGTAGCTCAGAAGCTGTCGTCTACACCATGGGTGGTCAGGTTTAGTCAAAAAATAATCTTAAATATAATCTAACTCTCTGGATCTCTTTGTGTCACTCAGGATGGAAGTCTTCCCGCCCATTTAGCATGCATTCCATGTTTTTATGTTAAATAGTAGGCGTCAAAAATAAAGTTAAATCTAATTACAACAGGATATGCAAATAAATATCTCTATTATTTAAAGGTAAAACAAATACAAGCTTGAGTTCATTTTGTTTCCCCTTTAATGTCATTTAAGAGGCTAAAGTTTTTGTAGTTTTCTGTGCCAATAAAAACAAAGACGGTTCAGCAGGTTTCCACACAACATGTGAGATATAAGTGAGATAAACGTGATACATTAGAAGCATCCTGCAGTGAGACTGTGGAGATAATTCAGACGAACAAATGAAGCTGTTAATTTGAGGATTTGATTTAGAAGTCTACAAGCACCAATTATTATCTGAGCGTAGATTTACACATGTAAATGTAATGTCTTCTGATGCTTAGTTGGTCTAAAACTGTTCATTTATTTCACACCTGAAAATATTCAACACAACAAAAAATGTAAAACTTAAGCGTGAGGTCTGAAATAATCAGGTTAATGACTCTGGACTCTTAAGACTTTATCCCTACAAGGATAAGAAAAGCTGTATTTAAGCGTCGGTGAGAAAGGCATTCTGGGAGATTGAGTCTTTAAAGTTGATTTAGAAAATGGAGAAGAAAAAAAACGTCAAAAGAAAACACAACACTGTTTTCTTTCCTCATCCTTCGTCTGGTGTGTGAATCGTGTGTAATGTTTGGTGATCACACACATACACACACACACACACGCGCGCGCACACACCCAGTGCACATGAAGTCAGTAGGTGTGTGTGTCCTTGAACCGAGGGCCATCCTGCGGTCAGATGGATCTTTAGCAGGACAGGGACACATAAGTCACCTCTTTACACACACATACACACACGCACACACACACACACACACACACACACACACACACACACACAGACACTTCAACGATGGAGAACTTGTTAACTTTATGTGTGGTCATACACAAACACAAAAATGCCATGTATGAGCACACACACATCCTTACCATCTGCAAGCACACACACTCTCCGCCCCTGACACATCACCCCTCTGTGCCCGGCTTTATTAAAACCAGAGTGATGGTCAGTAAATAGACACACCCATCCTGAAACAAACACACACACACACACAGACACACACACACACACACAAACATACTAAATGGCTGATTGATGCTCACCTCCCCTCCCACCAAGTCAGGATTCCCATGGTAACAGAGTCTAAAATCATCCCCCGCCTCCCTAACACCACACACACACACGCTCGCGCACACACACTCGGCCTGCCCGTGTTCCTGATATTGCAGGTGTAATGACATGTTAATGGTTGTGATCACAGACCAGCAGCAGCAGACTCGTCAGCTACTTTCACAGCTTTAAAGGTGCAACAGCTCTTATCTTTTTATCTTCATAATCTCATCGGCAAATCCTCATTAAAAAAATAAATATCACCCTGTTATACTAAAGCATAATCGATCAGGTTTGGCACTGAATCCGATTTGAAACAACTCAATTTAACAAATATTTGTGGTTGGATGTAAGGTAGAAACCTGCCTGTACAAGAGCATTACAATAATGCTCATTAATCTCTCTCTCATTTCTAGCATCTTAATTGTGGACGCCAGCACAAGAAGCTTTTTTTCACAAGTAAAAATATTGCTCACATGGTGATGCTGCATGAGAAGCCATTTAGCCATTCAAAACTCCATTAACAAAACAAGCATATTTAACATTATTAAACAGACCTGACTGATCATATATGATTAAAATTACAGTAACAGATGTTTATTTTGGCTTCATAGTGTTTTAAGACCGATTAATTCAGCTGATTTGTGAGTTTCTAAATACAGTAAAACTTTCTTTATATTGCACGTTTCACATGAATAAAAATTACAACTAAACTTTAGTTTTATTTTTTATTGTTTCTCCACTCGTCCTTTAGCCATTACAGGGATCATAACAGCATAACAAGAACTTTTTCAACTCGAAAGGACGATTGCCTCTCAGAGTTCAGTCTCTCCTGACGCCAACAGTTGCTTCATAAATAGATGGTCCATTTCTTTGCTTGTTTTTGTGCAAAGAAACATGACAAAGGAGTATTTCAAACTGTGTACATATCTTCTTCATACTGTAATTGAATTCAGCATCCTTTTAGCCAGTTTGTCCTCATTAAATCTCACTAAATCTGTTTATTCACAGTGCTGCAGTAAGACAGATTTGAGTCGATGTGTGACTTTCTAGATTCAGTCAAACTGTCACTCAGTGGAGACTGATGGACAGAAGTGTCACAGATGAAACAGAACGCTGTTAGATGGTGCCCATCAGAGGAATTCTGGTACTGACCCTAGCTAGCAGTCCATCAAACAGGTCCCTGTAAATGGACGCAGCAGGAAAGTTCAGCCGGACTCAGTTCATGGAGGAGGAAGGGATTAACCCAGCTGAGTCCACCTCCATCTTTAAGCCCAAATGTGTCAGGCAAATATTCCTTAGGTGTTATTAATAAGCGTGAACAATGAATAAGCACTTTTGGTTTGAATAAATAAAACAACAGAGAGCCAAATATTTCAGAGCCAGCACAAATACAGAATAGTAGAAATTTTGAATAGGTCAAGATTCACTGCAACGTTAATAATGAGTTGATGAAGTTGTTAGTATAACATTTATCAAAACCAACGTTACAAAGTGCTTTACAAAAACAACAATGAGGGAATAAAAAAGGAAGATCTACAGAATAAATGAAGAAAAACTTAAAACATTGGTGGAATTAAAAACAACATAAATTACTTTGTGGATAAAACGACACAATTACAAGAGATCCTAGTGATAGTGATTACAGACACTTCTTCAGTCTGTTGTGATAATCCCCCAGAAGACGTTAAAATGAAAGATTATGAAACTACAAAAGCTTCACCTGCATAAGCCGAACACATTCGCCTCTTGTATTTTTTGTATCATTGAGTCGAGTTTAGGAAGGAGATTTCTCGGCTGAGGATGTGTTAAACCAATTCGATTTCCCTTTGTAGTGTAAATTATTTTCTTATAATTATTTTTCTATCATAAAAAAAACAGAGAGAACTTTTTTACCAACTGACCCATTCAAATATTTAAAACATCCATTATAAACAAGAATGAACACAACATTTGCTGGATATGGACACATGGCGAGCACTGACGTCTTGCCCTCTCCGGTGTGAAGTGTCTCTGGTTTTATCGCCTGGTTGTCTCTACCTGCATGGAAACGGCCTGCTCTGACCGCCGTACTCCCACCCTCCGCCTCCACTGTAATTCAATCAGCCTGCCAGTCAGCGCTGGTGAAATATGAGCCGTAATGGCGGGCCGTTAGCAGCTCGGGATCAGATGACTCAATCTTACAGGGGACCCAAAAGAACGGTCGTCGCCCGGCGCCCTTCTGCCTCTCATGGCCTCGGCTGATTCGATTTTAGGCAGGGGGTTGAGGGAGTGAGACGCTCACGGGCAGGCTGGGTACAAAACTGTCATCTAATTGAAACTCATTATAGACAGTTTGTTTTGGGAAGTAATTGCTTTTTTATGGAGTTTTTATTGTTTTCAATCATGTCTGGATTGAACAGATATCACTGCTTTATTTTCAATTAACATGTAAATTGGATATATGATAATGTTCTTTATTTTGATTTATTAAATACATTCAAATAAATTTAAACGCCCTTTGATATCCTCTTGGTGTTCTACAGAAGCCCTAAAGGGACATACATACATTTTATTTTACTTGTGAAACCACGTAATTACTGGGTTTTTTTAGATCTCAAGTTTTCAGTTTTCCCGTGATAACAAGTCACTTCCTGGATGTCTACAGGAAACAAGATACATTTGCTTGTTATCGCTTGAAAACACAGAGTAAAATACATTTGTCTTCATCTAAATTCTAGAAAATATTTTCTAATTTCTTAAGAACAATTTTCAGAGACTTATCAGCCACCATACTACAAGATAAAGACGACTTATATTAGACAGTAAAAACATGTTATTTGTTCCTCTGTATAAATATACAGCTGATCCCTTTCTCCATATTAGCTACAAACAAAGATTAGAGTTTTAAATTATTTTTGTTCAAATAACAAACAATAATGAAAACCACAAAATGACACAACATTTTTTCGATTGATAAAAAATCTCTTCAAATATATTAGAAAAATAATTCCCTAAAGCCTGGCTCACACTGTGCGATATATCCCCGATTGTATAAAAGTCGGGGTGGCATGTCAGCTCACACTGTACGACTGAATCGTTTACGACGCCCGACCAGACCTTGAGATTTATGTGCTCACACTGTACGACCCGATTGTCGGACATGGCCGGAGAGCTCACACTGTATGAGTGAAATCGGAACAGAGCAATGACCGTTGTTAATAAAGTTTCATTTGAAAACTCCAACGGACGGCGGTTGGTGAAAGAGAAGGTAGTGGAAGTTGTTGTAGAATAAAGGAAAGTAGATACAATTGTAGATATATGGATACAAGTTTCAGAAAAGTGCTGCACTGATGATCTGTACCAAAAAAAAAAAAAAAAACACCGGGTTGCCTCCTGCCGCTGGTCGCCATGCCTACATTCCTCCCTTGTCTCTTGTGAGCAGTCACACACAACTTCTGCCGGACCCTAATTCTAAATATCAAACATGTTTGAAATAAATCGGGGCATCCCCGACGATCGCCGGTCAGGTCTGGGACGTTAAGATTGGATCTTTGTACCACTCACACTACAAGATAATCGGTTCTGAGCAGCCTTGATCCTGCGATTGTCGGGAAGGAAGAATCAAGGCTCAAATCGACCCGATTATCCTGCAGTGTGAGCCACGCTTAAATGAAACCCCCAAACATACTGACACTAACTTTTCAATGTTTTAAAACTGATCTCAAATTCATACACTTTTTTTTGTTTTGTTTGTGCTCTGACAAGTCAGGGTTGGACTATAAATTCACTGCAGTATTTTCAGACTTTGTTATGTTTTTCTCCTTGTGTTGTATGTTGACAACCACCACACTGCCCTCTACAGGCTGTTAACAGAGTTTATCAAAGTAGGGAACCTGCAGGCGCTGAGAACCTTTAGAGTGCTGAGAGCCCTGAAAACTATCTCAGTCATCCCAGGTAAGGCCTCACCACCACCACCACCAGGGGGCGACAAGGGACGAAAATAAATAAACAAACACTCGTCGTCGTGACTTTCGTCGTGAACGTCCTCTATTGTTCGTCCAGTGTCTGCCATGTCCTGCAGTACCAACCCCGCCCACTCCCCATTCTTTAGCCAATCAGGGGTCTGAGGTGTAATCACCTGGTCTGAACTGAAGACATGTAAAGAAGGAAAAGTCCGATGAATAAAGCTGAACACATGAAACTTAACTGGAGATTCAAATGAAACACATTTACTTTGCAGAGAAAAAGAGAGAGTAACCGAGCAAGAAGCTGGACTAGAGTGAATATTGGAAAGGTTTTTTCTATTTGGGAGAGAGCTCTGTAAAACAGTAGGCTGCAAGATCAACGTAGAGCTGCTTATGTTGCTGTTGGATGGTTGCAAACTGGTACACAATGGACCAGCGAGTAGGTTTATCATCTGTTGTGTCTTTTAGCTAATGGGAAAGCAACAATCCTCCAGCAGAGTGCACACCACTTTGGGAATTATTCACAACAGATTTTGACACAAAGTTAGACTGTATGGTGATCAGTGTCATCGTTGTCTTATGTTTAGCAGCTTTACCTGGTGCAGAAAGTCATTCAACCCAAGTTTGTCTCAAACAACGGGCTGTAGGCGGTAACAGAGTAAATCCGGTAATATTACTGAACCTTGTACGTTGACATGGTTCTTAAGCTACACTCTGCTTGTCAACAAATACACGTTGTCCGCGGGGGAAGGTGTTACAGCTCTATGTGTCGCTTACTACAGTGCAGTTGCACTCATGTCCTTTGGTGGGCGCCAAAGTGCACCAAACCAAATTCCTAGATAATGTTGCTTTATAATTGCAAAGATAATTAGTGGGGTAAATCATGTGAAAAAAATCTATTTAACTTTAAGGATCTGTTTTGATGTTGCTTTGGAAACGTTGAACTATCAAGATAGATTTTTTTTTCTCCAGTTTAATATCCATGCGAGCAGCTTTGACCATCAGATTTCCCCTTCTTATGAAGTTGATGTTTGGCTTGAACCTCCAGTGTTGCCGTCCAACCCGGCCTGTCTCTGCTGTATCTCTTTCTCTCTCTGTATCTCCAGTCTTCTTCTTCTCTCCCTCTGTGCTGGCTCGTTGTTGCTCAGTGTGGTCATACCCCTCTGTGTGTGTCTGTTCTTGTGCTTCTGTCTCCCGGCCTGTTGCAGATATGTGACTGAGTTTGTGGACCTGGGTAATGTGTCAGCCTTAAGGACGTTCAGGGTACTGCGAGCGCTCAAAACCATCTCTGTCATCCCAGGTGAGGACGCCAACACAAGGGGAGTGAATACCGAACGCTCCCCTCTCAGCCGGAGCCTTCTGGAAGCTCTGAATCATGGGCTCTGTTTGAGATCTCATTCTGCATACCACCTACTGAATGCTTTACACACATTTTTTGTGTGCATAGGTGGTCTGCAGAAATAAACGCTACAGTCTTGCTGATATCAGCTTTGAGTGGACATCAGAGGCTCAGCAAAAAGCAACTTCACTATTTACCTTTAAAAATTCACACAATAAAAGAGGAGAGAAAACGGCTCATTAAAATTCTTACTGATTCACATTTTGAATATAAAACTGAGGCCAATTTGGTTTAAATATTTCCGTTTGTGTTAATGACCAAAATGCTTTTTAAAACTAGTTACAACTGTTTTGGTTCTGTTTTTCCGGAAGTACAAGTCAATACAAATGTATGTCTATTTGAAACAACATAAGATGAGCAAAGTGCCCTAGAGACACAGGCAGAAGAAAACAATATAAAAATCCAAATAAAACAAGTAAGAGTTTAAGCTAATAAAAAATGATTCAACGCTTTTTAGTAGAAGCATATTTTCCCCTTCTGTCTGAAGGTCTACTGTACTCTTCTGGTCATAATATTCCAACAAAAAGAGTCCTGCTCTATCAGAAAGGGTCATCAAGATCCAAATCTGTTAAAAATATTTAATACAAACATGTAACATCCATAAAGATCCATGGATTGCTTCAAAATTTCTGCAGGGTTTCCCAATTTTCAACTGTATTCTCTACACTAATTCATGCCCTCTGACCAGTCGATTGACACCTCATTTGACCAATCAGGACCTTTCATTCACTATTCCGAGGCATCTTTAGCCAATGAGAGCCTGAATAGAAACAGGACTTTCTTTCTCTCCCCGCCATGGTCACATTATGGTGTCGTAGTTATTAGAAAAGGTAGAACAACAGGGTCAGCAGTCTCGTCTCTTTTGAGAGTCGGGAGCAAAATAGGTCATCTGACTTGATCTGGCAAAAGTGGATTCAAGCAACAAAAAAATATCCTTAACAGAAACCAAGCCTACCAGAAGCTAAATGATCAGATAACCATTTTTTTTTAAAATAATGTCCACATAAAAAGTTAATAAAACATGACATGCCGATAATGACCGTTTAAGAGATGAATTGTCATGTGCCAAGCTCTGTCTGTAATGACTGTTCTGATCTTACGTCTGAGCAGCGATGCTAACCTGAATCTAGCTAATGTTTGAATTATTTCATTGCTCATTAAGAGAAGAAAATATTTAATTGTTGTGAAAACAGGTATTTCTCCTAAAAAAAAACCTGGTTCAGAAAAGAATAAACTAATAATTGAAGTTCAAAGATGGAACTATTTCTTCAGATCTGTTGCTGGCTAGCCTCTGTATGTTTCCACTGTGCATGTTAGCATGCAGCGCTAACAACTTCTTTCTTTTCAACATATTATTTCAACATATTAATGCTGACGTAGCTGGTTATAACAATGTCTGATACGTGTTATAACTTCATCTCAGCAGCAGAAACATTGAAAGCATGTCGTAAATGCAGCTCTTACAAATGATATTTTTTTCACACTGCTCATTCATTAGCCTACAGACGCTACAATATGAACCAGAACAATGCTGAGCCTACGAGCCAGCAAAAGAGACTCTTTGGACGCTGATGAAAAGTGTGTCGCGTCTGTTTCTAATGAATTAACTTTAGAGAAAACCTGGTTGTTTCTTTGATTTGGTGGGATCGGCCGAGGATTGTCAACTTGTCTGCACCCTTTGTGTTCTGAGTGTGTTTTGGTCCTGCTGTTTTTACCATATGTTCCTCTCCGTGTTAGTGTGTGTGTTTTGTGTGTTTTTATCTGTATTTGAATGGCAAGTTTGCAGCCTGTTTTTTCTTTAGTTTGTTGGTGATTTTAATGATGACTTTTTTTTCACAGTATTTTGCAAAAAATGTAAAGCTGCTGTCAGATGAAAACATCCATATTCCAAAAAAGCAGAAAAAAAAAACAAGATATACACTTTTTTCAGCATGAGTCATTATACAACACCTGAAATTGAGAGATTTTCTCCTCACAGCAGAGTTATTTCTATTGCCTGTAATATTAATTTTCTTTGAATGTGTTTTTTGTTATTAATGTCCTCTAAGTAACTATGGTGCAAAAAGATGGCTGCCCTTTAGTTTGAAGTTTGTAGCTTGTTTCAAATGGAAGAAGACTACATATATATGCGCTGTTAAAGACTCAGAATTTTGTCAGTCGAATCAAGATTTCCTCATATGAATACGCAGCTTTAAATACACCAAAGTCGTTATCTGCCATGTAAAAACTTGACACATTAAAACTTTTCCATGTGATTATCTTCCTGTTTTTTTAAAGTGATGTCACAGTCACTTTTTACAATTTCATTTACCTGAGAAAATGTACTCAGCTCATTTGCTTAATGGTAGCTCAGCCTGCAGCCCCCAAATTCTGCTGGAGAACAATTGAAGACCATACATTTTAACACAACACTTCTCTTTTCAGCGTTTTAATGGTTGTAAACAGTGGATCTGATTGTTTTGGAAGAAAATGTGGCTCCTGGTAAAACATGTAAACTGTGAATGATAAAGGAATGAGCTAACAACAGCTCAGCTCATAGCTCCCACTGACATCCCGTGTTTGCCAGACATGAAAACATTTCAAAAATATTTATTTCTCAGTGTTTTAAATGAACTTGCCAATGCTAAAAAAATATCAGTAAATGGAGATTGATTGGGAGTTTGTGAGCTAAAGTTAGCAGCAGCTCGGCTCACAGCCCCCAAAGACACTGAATGTTATTCTTATTTAACTTAGTTTCCTACAAAATGTACTTTGTTTCCTACAAACAGTCTTGTTAAAAGTGAAGACTGAATAGTCTTTTTTCTAAGTAAAGTTTACAGCTTGACATATCGTGGCTCATGCAGTGCAGCTCAGAAGTTTCAAAATTTCAGGAATTCGACTGACAAAATGTGTCGACGACTCTTTCGACTAACGATTCAAATGCTCATCTTTTAAAAGGGCAGCCTTAAATCCAAAGTAACTAAACAAGACTTTGAATTATTTTCGTCATTTAAAGAGTGATTTTTTTCTCTATGCAGTTGTTGCCCTCGCTGTATCATTTCTATACATATTAATATTGCATCCTTGCGTCCCCGGTGGTCCTGAAGGCCTGAAGACCATCGTGGGTGCTCTGATCCAGTCAGTGAAGAAGCTCGCTGACGTGATGATCCTCACCGTTTTCTGTCTGAGCGTCTTCGCCCTCATCGGCCTGCAGCTCTTCATGGGAAACCTGCGGCAGAAATGTGTCCGCAGCACAGCGCACTGCTTCAACGACACCCTGCCGACCAACACCTCGTTCGTCTGCAACAACAAGACGTGGGCCTCCTTGAAGGACTTCGTCAACGATGAGGGTGAGAAACAAACTCTGAACTAATGCTTTTGATAGGAATATGTGCATCCGCTCAACCTTTATTTTGTTTTTGAGGGTAGGGGGGCTTTTACAAGAATTGAACCGAGTGAGTATAAGCAACTGACAGAATTTGTTTTTTTAATTAGTTTAATTTTTGGTGATCTTCACAATGAAGGTTGGTTGCTGCGTCAACTTTTTTCTTCCATGTGAAGATCTACAAACATTTAATACCAACTTGTGATTTGATTGCATTTCGCTTGTTTTGGGGAGAGATAAGTTTGTGTTGAGAAATTTTGAGTGAAGGAAGTCATGAAACTGTAAAAATAAAAATAACAGTCAAAGGATTTAAAAATGAATTAACATTCCTGACATCAATGGGTTTGTTCTATGCAATTAATATCAGACAAGAAAGTAAACAGGTTTTCAGCCAAACATTTAGCAAAACACAAAAATATAAACAAAATGTACACATTTTTTTTCCAAACTATTTTAGTTTTCAGGTATAACATTTTACATTTCTTCATGTGAGTAGCTGGTAATGTGTGTTCCGGGGATTGTGTGCTGGTTTCTTTATCAGACTGGACAATACCATGTTGGCACTGTGGTTACAACTGACATCAATAAAGACACACATGCACACGCTGTCAGGGGTGTGATGTGTGTACAGACATGCACACACACAAACACATACACACACACTACAGATTGACACACTAACTGACACACAGAGGTCAAGCGAGGTCAGCTGGTATATACACAATTTGACATGTCAGGCATGTTGACCAGGTACATAATATGTGGACGTAAGGCCACACACACACACACACACACACACACACACACACACACACACACACACACAATCTCACATACACACACACACACACACACACACACACTCAGGTCGAGGTCAGGGTTAAGGAAACACTTAACGCTGCTGTCGGATGAAACCTGAGCTGCATGTTGTCTTTTTCTCTCCATGAAACCAAAACACTGGACTGCCCGTGTGTCACTGTACATTAATCAAATACACAGACACACAGACACACACACACACACACACACACACACATACACGTACAGAGACACACATACACGCACAGAGACACACACACACACACACACACACACTTACCCACGCACAGAGACACACTTATTGTGAACACAGCAAATCATCCATGGAAGAAACAAGTAGAAAGACATGGCTTATTACCTCCTTTAAATATTTTCTCTCTTATATATTCTTTGCCTTATTATTTATTAAGTCTTTATTCTCTGTCACTGATGACCCGTATCTTTTCTCTCAAATATTATTTCATTTTACATTTTCATATTTTCCCCGTCTCTTTGAATTATTTTTTGTCTAAATGTCCTATTTACTCTTTATCTTATTTGATTATTTTTTATTTTGTCACTAAAATATGTGTTGCTCTTTGTCAAGCTTTCACTTGTATGATTTCAACATTACATTTCTCAAAGCCACCAAATACCATTCGCCCATTTGTCGGATGTGGCTCAGTCGTTGACTCTTGCTTTGTGGACTCCACGCTATCTTTTTCTCTCACAGGTTTAGCCCCCACAGAAGCAGCGCAATCCTTTTGTGGATCTGGCCCCCATGACACCAACTAACTTACCTGATTTGCCGGACTCTAAAATCCAAGTGTAAACAATGTATTTAACCATTATCCCTTCAAGTAAAGTAAAAACTACAAACACAAAAAAACACAAACCAGCTGAAGTTTATGAACGTGTTTTAAAAACATTTCTGTCAGGTTTGGAGCAGAGGGAGTAGATTCACGCTCCATCAAAAACAGAAGAATTCCCCCTAGAATTAAAATCCAGGACAAACAGACTCCCTCATTATCCAAATCCAGATGT
Organism: Labrus bergylta; assembly: GCF_963930695.1. Classification (NCBI taxonomy): domain Eukaryota; kingdom Metazoa; phylum Chordata; class Actinopteri; order Labriformes; family Labridae; genus Labrus; species Labrus bergylta. The sequence goes on along the minus strand of NC_089214.1, from coordinate 9,285,488 downwards.
GCCATTATTTAAAGTAATAATGTAGCAGTAAGGAGGAGGAGGAGGGCGAAAGAAGGCCTGCTCTGATAAAAAAAGTCAGGAGTTAAAGGGGGAAACCGCTAAAAATAAATAGAACTTACAGCTTACAGTAATGAAGCTTTGTCGGGACGTGCTGCTCCTTCTCCCAATGTTGCTTCTATTTATTCTTTTCCAGTTTGCTTTGCCATCCATCACATCAAACACGTGTCCCCTGCAGGCTCCCGTATCGACCTTTAAAAGGCTGCCGTGAAACCTGAGAGCCGAGCCGCGGCGATGAAGCCCGTCCCGTCAGGCTGATCAGAAAACAGCCCTCAGTTAGAGATCAATGCTGGATGTTGTCCATGCTAAACATTTCCCATCATGCCGAGTGTCTGTCTGCTCAGAGCCGACCAACAGCAGCAGACGATCGAAAGATTGGAGCTGTGCTCGTCGGCTAAAGCAGAAAACTCCTCATATTGAATTTGTTTATTAGCAGTATGTGTGTGACTTGACTTTACCTGGCAACAACATATTATCTTTATTTGGTCCTCGTTCCTTCTTCATTTCTTTTTTGAATAAAGCATCAAATAAATACAATGACAAGTAAGTCTTTTTGTATAAACCGTCTAAATCAGATTCTAACCAATCAGATTGATTTCAGGAAAATTCGCAGTTTGGACCCCAAATGGTACACAACATGTGACAAAGAAACAGAAAAAAATAAAAGTTTAAAAAGCAGCAAATAGCAGGCATACATTCATGACCCACTACAAAGGCTCCGCAAACTACTTTTGGGTCCTGACCCACCAGTTGAGAACCACTGTATTAGAGCAGTTCCAAAACTTTCTATATTTTTTACATATTGTGGCTGAAAATATGTAATGAAAAAAAAACAAAAAACTAAGGCCCAGGTTTAAAAGTACCAGAATTCCTCTTCAATGTGTTCCTATGTGTCTCAGCATATTTCACTTTGACCTATAATTCTCTGTCATGTTCCTGCAGATTTCCATCATGTAAATGAATTTTCTCGCAGGTGAAAATGCGCGATGGGGAGGTGGAGATGTATTCAGGCTTGTCAGAGTAATTTGCTGCTCTCGAGTTTGAAAAGAAATGAAATTAAGCCCACTCTCTCGACATCCCATGGAGACAATTTTCCTGGTTTCTGCAGCTCTGTAACAATCTTCTCAGATGGGGGTCGCTCTGAAAAACCCTCTATTAAATGTCAGTCTGTGGACTAATATGCATGTATTTAAGGAGACTTTTGGACACCTGAAGTTTCAGGTAACAACTAGACTGTTCCTATGTGCTTTGTGTGGGGAGAAAAAGCCTCAGTGACTAATCCCAGAGCTGCCTAACAGCCTTGTGGTTACTTTGAGTTGGTGAACAAAAGCACTCCAGACTTCAGAAGTTTTTGTTTGGCGAGCAGGGATGCAGCCTCCCTGATGCACTCGATAACAAATGAATGGCCGCGCTCCTAAAAAGGCTTAAGTGCCTTTGGTGCAGCGGCGGTCAGACGTGGTCAGAAGCACCAGAGAACCCGTTTTGTTTGTCAAAAGGCGGAAACTTTGCACATGTACAGCCACAATAAAGCATAGAAGAAGAACAAGGCTTTGTTTTTTTTCTCTGCAGATTTTGAAACTTTGAAATGCTTTGTTTTCCTCTGACGAGCTGTGGTTTGACTGAAAAGTGCTTCAACTTTGTTTCGCACAAGTGCAGCAGCTTCATTTCGTCTCCCAGAGTGCATTTAGTGTGATAAGAACATGATGGCCGTATTAATATTTTTCTATCTGCACTCTGTGTAATCGGTCATAATGGCTGCGGTTAAATACATGTGGTCTGAATTGCGTGTTGAATAAAAGATTAGTAACCTGAGTATTTGTTCCCGTCAGGCGAATGGATGAAAATGTCAAGCCAGAATTTAAGGTCACTGTGTCAGTGGAAAGAGTTGCTTCCGATTTCTGTCAGGTTCTCCACTCTGTTATGTAAGGTTGACTCACAGAGCAACAGCGTCTCACGACAAAACAATCAAACTCCCCGTGCTAATGTTAAAAGTCACGAGAAGGAGGAGATCTTTTTTTACACTTTAAGGCACTTTTTTAGACAACGACGGTTTACAGTAACTCATTTAGTAACATGCTCAACTCGTTACTCCCAACACTGGTGGTAAAGACAGCGGCGAGCCTTTAAATTCATGTTTCATGTTGAGATAAACGCTGCAAATCAAGGCTGATGTTGTTTGATTTCTTTAGGAAAAGGGTCACAGAAGGGAACATGTTAACACTGATTAGATCCTCATTTTCATATTATGCTAAGTGCTAAGTTGCCCAACTTTTTGTTTTAAGGCAATTCTTAGATTTAAGACGATCCAGATGGAGAGCAGGGCAGTCAAGGAGATGTACAAACAGGGTTTACTAATGATGGAATCAGGGGCAGGAGAGTAATGGTTACAGTTGTGGAAACAGGAAAAATAACTGGCATAATAAGCCAAAATGTTCATCTCTAGGTCAGTGTTGGATCTCAGGTTATCTCGGGTCTGATCTTTTCGTTTGATCTTGAGGCCCAGTTTTTAATTAAACTATGTATTAGACTCTTCTTTATTTGTTTGTTTGTTGATTTTCAAATACAAAGCTCTCCTGAAATTGTCCCCTATTTAACCAGAACATCATTGTTTTAATACCACAAAGTAACAGATTTCTGCAAGCTGTGTCCATTACTAAAACACCTATCCCTGTTTCTGATCTGAAACCAGTTTTTCTTTAGAACAGGGCTGGTTAAATTCCTTTACCCTCCCCTCATTCATAATTAAAGACCGCATTTTAAAACCAAAGTAAAAGTGAGGAAGCACTTATTGTCTTCCTTAACGTGCATTAAAAAGCGTTTATACCTCTGTGTGTTCAAGCTGGAGAAACACTCCATGTAATGATATTGAGCTGTTAGCTGTATTAATGTCCTTGTCAGTGGTTTGTGGTCAGATTCAGTGTTAAATGCTCAGCAAACAGCGATTCCTCTAATGGTTTTGGTTTTATGGCCTCCTGCTCAGACGGCGTCTAACAAGCGGAGTTTGATGAGTTTATCGATCCTGCGGTAACACGGACAGACAGCCGAGGAGATGAACACAAACTGACTCTGTGGTGCAAGAGAAAGTACAGGAAGGGTTGCCAGAACTTACTGGAAACACTTTTACATTTACAAGTTTAGTTATTTGGATTATTAAGGAGGAAAGTTTTGGAATATGTGTGTATGTGAAGAGAAACCTGTCTTTCTGTTTAATGGTTTTGTGAGTCTTCATCTTAAATGCAGAGTTCACAACATTAAACCTTCTTAAAAAATATTTCAATATTTTTAAACTTGAAGCTTTTATTTCTTCTTTTTACATATCGCAGGGTCTGAAAGACTTTTAGGTACAGCGCTGCATAACGTGGGAGTTGCTGATTTTATTTTGTTATTGTGTGGCTCTTATGTGGTTTATTATTATCTAATATTTTGAATGTATCCTAGTTCAGCTTCTGCATCCCCACAGAAGGCTGGGCTATGTTCAGCTCCTACTACGAAGCGACATGTGTTTTATCACTGCTCATTTAGGTCAACCTCTAACACATCACACACAACCTGTTGCAAACATTTCTGGGAAAACGCTGTTCAGTCGGAAAATCTTAGCAAAACAGAACAAGGTTGTCAGATTGAACGCACCCCTGATCAGACTGAAAGGTTAAAAAAAAAACCCTGTGTGGGTGGATCCTGGGTGTGTAAGGCAAGGCAAGGCAAGATTATTTATATAGCACATTTCAACAGTGTATGGAGGCTATGGTCTTCCAAGCGGGCGACCCGGGTTCGAATCCAGCCTGTGGCTTCTTTCTCGCATGTCATTCCCCACTCTCTCTCTCCACGATTTCCGGCTCTATCCACTGTCCTATCTCTCAATTAAAGGCACAAAAAGCCCAAAAAACTAATCTTTAAAAAAAAAAAAAAAAAAAAAAAGCATCATGACAGAGGAGGAGGAAGTGTACTCTGAGCTGAGTTTAAACTTCATTAGAGATTTTAATCTAAAGAGTCATTTTTTTGTTTCTTTTTAGACAACTTTTACAAAGTGGAGGGCGCCAAGGATGCCTTAATCTGTGGGAACGGCAGCGACGCAGGGTGAGTGAACGTTTTCTCTTTGTTAAACTTTTGAAAGCTGGGAAAGTTTAATGGTGGCTGAGGATGTTTGAACTGGACCTACCTTTTATTTAAGGATCAAGCTTGTTGAAAAAGATTTGCGGTTTTGTGTGATGGCTTCTAAACTGTGTGGTGCTTGTGATTGTAAACTGGGTTGTCTGCAAGTTAACTGAGAATAGAAAGATGTGGTAGTGTTTTTATTTTACATAATGAGTGCTCAGCCTTTCACACTTTGGATTCATTTTTGCTTAAAAAAATCATAACAAACGCTTGATATTTGTACTTCAAATCAAGGAATATTGTAATGCCTCCTATCTGGATCTTCTAGTTTGACGATCAAAACGTTTTTTTATTCTGTACTGCTTCAGAAAGATTGTTTTAACGATTTGAGACTTTGCATTTTCCCTAAAAAAGAAAATAAGACTTCTGTTGCATGCTTTTCATATCTGCTGCAGGCTACATTAACCCCTTCTGGCATGAATTTTAGGGTGAATAGCTGGTGGCTTTGTTGCTTTGTGGGTAATGTAGGCGTCTGGTATGTTAATTGAAGAAAAGTGAGGATTACTGAGTGATACTTTTGTACAGATACATCGCTTTTAAACCTTTTTGCTGTCCACTGTGAGGCTGATTATTCAAGAAGTGCATTGCAAGTCTGAGTTCTATGGAAGCCCTGAGAGACAAATGAGTAAAACAAATCTTGTTGATGACCTAAAAAGTGTACAGATGTATGCATTATTTTGCAAAGACCCTGTTTTCTCCCTTTACAGGATGATATTCGCTCCCTCTGATAGAGAACTGTCCTTAAAGACACACCCTAAACATCCCATTCTGTAAAATGCTACAACTGGATCCTCTCAGGAGGGGGTCACTCCGCAGAGTCTCTTATGTTAGAAACTAACCCTTATTTTGGGTTCCTTTGCATGAGCATCTCCCACCAGCCCCGGGATGAATCCTCCTCCCGTCCAGAACTCAGTGTGAGCTTTTGTTTAATTTCTACACGTGTGAACAGTGTAACAGTTTCCAGATAAATATCCCTGAGCTCTCTGTCGCCGAACTTTCCATGGGCTCTGAGCTAAAGAGGACAAGTGTGAGAAGCTTTTGTTTTGTCAGGGAGGAGGAGGCAAAAACATCACTGTCTCTTTGTTTTCCTGTCACTCATCCAACATGGAGGCTTGTCACTTATAACCTTCAATAACCATTTCAGCATACAGTCTGTCTGACTGAGAGCAAAAACATTTATTTTTCAAACTGCAGACGGTTCTGAGCTGAAAATGTAAACAGAACAAAGATGGAGGCTGATTAGGCTTCATCATGTCCCCGTCTCATCACTGAGACAGAAACCAAATAAAGAGCAGATTGAGTCTTTAGTGCTGCAAATATTGTTGTTCTCAGAGTCTGAGGCAGAGCCTGAGAGGCTGGAGACAGAAGTTTTTTTGCACAAAAAAGTGCTGAGCTTATCAATGTAAAAGTGGTAATTAAGAAAAATACTGAGTTAACAGGCAAAACAAAAAGGTGTCAGGTTAGCTAACTAGTGAACTCTTAAGTTGCCATTATCATTATTGGGAAGGTCTGAAATTATTCTGAAACAAGTACTTCACACTTCTTTCCAAGTTCGCTTTTATTCTGGAAGTGTACTATATTTGGGATTTTTTTTCTATTGTGCAAACAACATTGTAAAATCATTCATATATATTCAGGACGTTCTAGCCATTTTCGCACTCCTGAAAATATCTAGATAATTTCAGGAGGACTGCTCCGGGGGACTCTCCTGACCTGGCTGTTCACATACTGTCAAAAAAAAGAAATGGTTCGTTTCAGCTGCTGTCTCTTTAAGGCCCTCCTCCTCACATGCCCACTTTCTTCTGATTGGCCAGCTCTCTGGAAGCCCTCTATGGGGCAGAACGCTGCAGGGCTGCCAGGGAAGGGCTGCTCTCCAGTGCTTGGAGAAGAGAGCCTTCAACGGCTTACATAGAGGCTTGAAGAAATTATTTACTTCATATCGGGAACTATGGTGTGATTTGATGAAAAAATCGGTGACCAGATTTATCCTTTGATTACTCCAACATACGTTTACCTCATGATCTGAAACTTTGCCCATGTTTAGTATGGGCAAAGTTTCCCCTAGGCTGGTCGTAACAATGGGCTTCCAGCATTTAAGCACTATATGTGAGATTTAAAATGGGGATCAGCATAATACGTCAACTTTAATGACGAGTTAGTCCAACATAACAACAACAACAACAACAACTGTGTAACACAAAAAGAAATAGATTGAGAAAGCATTGGAGAAACTACTGCCATTTAAAATCAGTACCTATCTCAATGGAGTCTGGTGGCTCTGACGAAGTATGAAAGTAAATGTTCTGCCCCAAAAGCATCTTATTCTGTGACAAAAAGGTCTATCTCATTTCTGTTGTCATAATAACAATCTGAGTCTGTCAGGGGAAAACACAACAACTTTTAGTGGACATTTTCCCCAAAGGATTACAGCCATTACAGCCTGTGTCACTGCTGAGGGCTGAAGAAATCTACCTGAGCAATTCAAAGTGTTTGTACTTTCTACTATTGACCAGGAGTTACTCTTAAGTGCACACAATTTTTCTATCTAAATATCTGCTACATTTAAAATACGCAGTGATCCATAGATTTTTGTTGTTGCCTGTGTTTGGTTCAGTAAATCTCCTCTTTGTCTCACTGGACATTTGAAGCTTGGCTGAGGTCCATGCTGCAGAAACAATCTGTGTCGTGTGTCATGATCGCATCATTTGAATGTTGCTGCAGGTGTTGTGTTCTGCAGTGTTGTGTGACATGTCAGGATGGACTAGTATCTGTGTTGACCGTCCACGCTGAGAGCAGGACACTGACGGACAATGAGTGGCATGGCTATGACAATACCCTGTGTTTGTGTGTGTGTGTGTCTGTGTGTGTTTGTGTGTGTGTGTGTGTGTGTGAAAAAGAGACTGTTATCCAACTCATAGGGCCTCTAGGAAAAACAGTTAGCCTTGGTTAGCCTGAAGCTAGCTGACCATGCCATGTGAAACCTGTCTGTGGATGAGAACGCACAGCTAGCAGGCTAATGGAGAGCAAGCTAACTGATGTGAAGGCAGCATGCTACAGGGACAGGAGAAGAAGAAGAAGAAGAAGAAGGAAGGTTCAAGGGAGGTGAAGCAGAAAGGAGGGCGAGGAAGAGAGGGAATGGACAGAGGGAGAAGATAAACGAGAAAATGGAGGAGACAGGCGGAAGAGAGGCGGAGATAATAGAGAGATATACAGAGATGTGCACAGATAGGAAACAAGTTAAAGGAGGAGAAAAGAGAAATAAGGTGGGAGGAAATAAGAGATAGAAAAATAATGAGCGAAGGGACAGATGGGGCTGCCAAAAAAAACACCAGGAAGAGGAATATCTAAGTGATTTAAACAAACAGCAATGAGAATAAGAAAGAAGAGACAAAAACACGAGACAGATTGATCCAGAGAAAGTTAAGTAAACAGAATTAAGAGCACAGAACACTTTTTTTTTTGTTACCTATGAACAATTAATCTCACCTTTCGGATTTTTAAACTGAAACAGGGTCAGGAAAAGTCTCTCAAATGCTGTCTAAAGCCGTTTTCACATATGCACTCCGGATAATATCTAGATAATTACAGTAGGACTTCTCCGGAGATTCTCCCGACCTAGCCGTTCACATATGCTCCTCACAGCGGGGGACTTTCCCTGTCAGAGGGGAGGAGGGGCCGCGGGCGATTTCCTGAGGTAAGACGTGACGTAAAGAAACAACGCAGAAGTAGCGGCCGTAGCAACAGAGTCCGCTACACGACGTTATAATGAGAATATTAGCCTTTATATCAATGCTATGTGTAATCCAATGGAATGACAACATCCACAAAAGAGAGGAGAATAACATACTGACGAACAGAAAACATAATGCAGCCGTTTAATTACGTGCACGGAGATCGTAATGGTCACGGGCAGACACTTTAGCCGGTCTCTGTATTTAAACGTCATTCTCTTCTCATTGGCTCGAATTGAAAATCTCCGGAGTATATTCGGCTGCGTTCAGACATCAGCTCACTCGGACTTTCTGCGGATAAAATACTACGGGTCTGGCCGGAGAAACTCCAGGTAAAGACCGCGCGAAAAATGCGGCTGTTTGCGTTCACACATAGACCAAAGAACGTCCGGGTAGCCAAATCTGCGGAGTTTTTCAGGAGATTTCCGTATGTGTGAAAATGGTTTAAAAAGATTAAGTCTAAACTAGCCCCTAACATGCTCGAGTAGTGTGGGCATTAGGCTTAAACTACACAAAAGTTATGCTTTCGACATGACTGTTTAAAGGTCTGAATAGTTTGCTTTGTTTGGTATGTGCTTTTAAGAGTGTAACATGGACAGAGGTTAACTTTTAAACTGTGCTAAAACGCTTGTTTGAACAGATTATTTCTAAAGATGATGATCCAAAAAGAGGAAATATAATGTGGACATAGCCTAACGGGTTGCGTTATGTGTTAACAACCTCACAGGGATCTCAAAAGCACAGAAGTCCAAAGAGGACATGGGTTCATGCGTTTTTCCATGACAACTTGGTAACTTTCTCGAGATCTCAACTTATTTATCTCGGGATAACAACACTCGTTTCTCATGATAAGTTAATTCAAGTTGATATCTTTGAGAACCTGAGAAATTAAATTTAAGTGAAATAAAATGTTTGGATGTATGTCCCCTAAGGGCTTCCTTACAAATGGCTGATGAAAAGGTGAATAGTTTTTGATTTTGTAAAACTTCTTTGGGGTTGGATAAATTCATTCACATTTTGATCAGCTGAAGGAACTAGATGAAAATTCCAACCATCATCAGGAAGGAGGAAGCATGAATGTCTGTTTGAAATTCCATTGCATCCTTCCAACCTTTTTAAAACCTTTCACTGACAGTTATCGGCGGATTTATCGCAAAAAATTGTGGGCGATCAATATCATGACAATCAATCTGATGCTGTAGTTTTGAGGCATTTTTAAGCTTCATGTGTTTCAAAAATAAAAGTTTCAGATGAGGCAGAGGAAACCAGTTGTCTTTACGTGATTCAAATGTGTCACGTGTCGTCGTCCCTTCACAATAAAATGTTTGTTCTGTGTCAGAGCCCTCGGCTGTCGGTGACTGGTTGTTGAGACCGGGACAGTGAAAAATTCTCTCTCTGCAGATTCAGACTGAGTCAAAGTTTTGAGAGTAGCCGAGTTAGCAGCCAGCAGAGAGAGAGGGACAGAGAGTCAGAGATGGGGCGAGCTAGCAGTGGTGACAGTGACGTTGATCACATGCTGTTTGCTTCCTGTGCTGAAGCTGCTCCTCTCGCTCATGATGCCGATTCCTCGGGCCTAAAGGCAAAGGTCACTGAGCTAACCAACTCTGACACACACTCACGCACACACTAATACACTGCGACTCACACAACCAGCTGCACACACACAATCACAGCAGCTTTATTAGGAAAGTTCAAGACGTTTGTCATGGGAACATGCAAGATGAGTGTATGTCGTGTGTACATGTCTCTAAGGGGAAACAGGTGTTCTATTATTTGTACATCGTGTTAAAGATAAAGATGCACTGATTGTGAAAAAAAGGCTAATACGGATATTTAAAATAAAAAGTAAACTGATTGCTCACACACTCCTCTGTGAGTGTTAGTGTCTGTTTTTAAAAGGAGCTTTGTGAATGTTTAAGTCGCTGTTAGCATCTCTCTTCGTGAAATGTCTCTGGATCATGTCTTACCAAATCCAAAATTACTTCTTTGCTCTGTGAATTTCAGTTTCCCCTCGCTAACAATATAGCCTGTGGTGCTTTTGTATTGAAGGTGGACAATCCGAAGTGTGGCGCTTCTTATTGATGAGCTATTGACTCAAATCGCAACACTCAAAGGCTCATCAATGAACAGCTCGCGGTGAGCTGAATAAAGGTTTCCCCTGGCGTTGACACAAGTCAAAGCACCGCATTTCAATATGAATGTAATTAATGTAACACTATCTCCACTTTGTAAAACAAGCTGAGCAGCTCTGTTGAGTGAGAAAAGCTAAAGAAAAGTTTTTTAGACAGAGCTAGTGCCTCGTCCCTGTCTATGTGAATGATGGAAATGAAAATAGAAACAGGGTGTATTGCATCGCTCACCGGCCGTTTGGACCCTCAAATAGGCAACAACTGAATCAAGCTTCTTTTATTTCTGACGGTCCCTTGTGTCATTATTATTGCACATTGTAAGACTCCCACCCCGTCGATATCTTGTTCCACGTGTTACCATGAAAACAATTCATATTAAGTCAGACAGATGACTTCTTCTGACCAATGAAAAGCTCTTCTTCTCTGAATCACTTTCGATGTATACTGGTACGGTCACACCCCATGTACAGAGGCTGTAGTCCTTCAAGCGGACGGCCCCGAGTTCAACTCCGACCTGCAGCTACTTTCTCCCCCCGTCATTCCCCACTTTCTCTCCTTATTTCCTACTCTGTCCCCAGGCAAATCTAAATAAAGGCAAAAGACAAACAATAAACCTTGAAAAGAAGAAAATTTGTTTAGGAAGATGATTAAGATCTTTCACTTGTGTCAGAGAAGACAGGAGCAAAAACACAGCAACTGAGAGATTATCTATGGTCGTGTGTGCACTGGATTTATGCTTATTGAGCAGTTGAATGTGGATGATTCAGCATCTGGTGCATATATTTATTTATGCAGTCAAACATTTAGAAACATCAAACCAGCTGAGTGACATTCTGTCGTCATTTTTTCTGCTTTGGTTGAGTTTCCCGTCTGCAGTAAGCGTGTCGACCCTGAGGATGAAGCGGCTGAAAGAGACACAGTGACAGTCAAAGCTTTATGTTACAACAGTGAACTGGAGGCTCTTTACATAATGAGTCGGACTGTGGCAGAGCACTCACTCCAGGTATTTCCTGCATTTCAGCTGCGTCATAGCCTCCTTTAGCCTCAGGAAACAGCACATTGGCCCAACTAAAGCAGTCTGGCAGCATCTGCTCGGCCTCGCTGTGTGCTTTATCAGCCCTGTGTGAGGCCGGGGACACCGTCCGCCTGAGGGGAGGGGTTACAGAGCAAACAAATGTCCGAGTTTTAAAAAAAAGACATGCATTTGGAAGTGAGGAAAGTTGTTTGGGGGGGAGAGGGTGGGTGAGGACTGTATCTGAAGAGACACAGGTTGATTTAACTGAACCAAAAGAGGACTGATGTACCATTAGGATGTTTTACTACCATTTTACAGTATGGTTTTCACAATACTAGAATTTGAAACTTCGATATGATACTAGTTAAAATACAGGATACCTTTTTTTTAAAGCACAGCAACAAAACAAAGAAAAGTTCTAGACACACAAATTTGGGTAATTTCCTGTTTGTCATTTCCTAAAATTGCTTGGAAACTCCTGCACAGTCTAAATTGTACAAATAAGTTGTAGTTGATAAAAGTTTTTGTTGTTTTTTGATATTATCATTAAAATAACAGATCAGATGTATCGTTTTTAAAATGTGGTATTGGAAACCCATTCAAGCATTGATGACAACTTTATTTTACAGTACATATAATATACTGCAGTGTGGTTGTCAGGCATATCTGCTGAGCAGCAACAAACTACAGACTGAGTGACTTTCATCCTCTTGTTTTTGTGAATTTTGATGAGGCGAGATCACCTTGCAAAGTTAAAACTCAGCATCGAGGAAACCTCCACAGATTTAATTGTGTATGTTCATGTTTGTTTTATCACCATAAAGTCTTTGTGCTTTTCCATTTCCATCATTTTTTTACTTCCTCTGGCTCACAGTCAGAATTATGTTCTGCAGATAATTTATTTCATTTCAGATCTAAAATGAGACTGAATGATAGAAAAACCCTGAAGCTCCATTTCAAACGAGATAAATCTGCTGATTGGAGTCCTGACTGACTGGATGGATTTCAGTCATTCCTTAGAGAGATGAGCCAATCCAGTTCAGCTACAATTCCTTTTAATTAGTCAGAAACGGAAAGGCGTGAGAGCTGAAAATGCAATAACTCTAAATTCAGTGCAAATAATGTTCAGAATGTCTGTAAATATTCAGCTGTGAGCAGTGCTGTTATGAAAAGGTTAAATTAAAAGAGGAGCTGCGACCTATAAAATATGTGCGTGCAGTTTGTCATGCAACCGGTCATCACCTCGGCCCTGTCAGGATTCTGCTGACATGCCTGAAACATGCCAACCACAGGGCCAACACGCAGCAACGATACAGAGTGACAGCCGGCCCCATGGCATGCCTCGTTAGGGATGCTAATTAGCCGCCGTCGTTAGGGGCTCTCGTTACGGGAGCTCGTTGGCATGTGACCCACAAGGTCGCCAAGAGGAAGTGGTTTTGTGCTAAGAGGAAGTGATGCGAGGCTGTTTGGAGCTGGAGGGACCAGGAGGCCAGGAGCATGGATCTCCTGTTTCTCCTGATTCACCAGGACAGCATCCAAGATGATTTATGTCCCCTGAATGTGCTCCCTTTGATGTGTTTTAAAAGAGGAGAATCTTAGTCCCAGCCTGTACCTGTCATTTAATCATCATTTTTACATCTGAGACTTTAATGACTGTGTTCCAGTCACAGATTTTTTTAAGCCAATACTTTACTGGAAAATAAACAGAATACAAAAAGCCCTAAATGTGTGATTGAAGACACGTCCAAAAACCCTCAAAGACTTATTTTTATTTATTATCGTTTAAACACATTCCCTCCTGCAGAAAGTGAAGTGGAACTTCACTGCACGTCAGAAGATGCTTCTTTATTCCTGCAGCCAAAAAGAAAGCAGAAGCATCTTAAAAGTCGATTCCACTACTATTCAGTGGAAGAGTTCCAACATGCACAGGATGGAGCAGTCTTTAGGGATATGAGTGCAAATATCTCAAACAAGAGGAAAGAAAGGCATCGATTGGAGCTACAGGGGGTTAACAATCAACCAAAAAAAAAACTACTGACAGCATGCTTCATCCAACCATCAGTTGATCCATTTTTTGCCACTACCTTCATTCTGGGTTTCTTCCAAAAGAAACACATTTTGGCAGCTCGTATGGTGTTACGTTCATCTATTGGTCACCACCCAAAATGTGTTACTACTACGCATTATTTCTCAAAGTCTGTAAGTTTAGATCGTTGCCTTTTCCTCTCTTCACCAAATTCATGTTAAAAAGTAATTCAAAGTTTATCAATAAACCTCATCCCTTCTTGTTTTTAGCATATTCTGGGTTCTAAATGAACATTGTTGCTGCTTTGTCGGCGGCTTGTGAATGTGTACGAACGGGATTATTTAATACTGATAACCACTTTACATAGCAGCCTCTGCCATCAGTGTGAGAATTGGTGTGAAACTGTAGGTGATGTAAAAGTGCAGAAGAGTAGAAAAGCACTATACAAGCTCAAGTCCATTTACCATTTACCATTATGGTTCAGTCACAGAGAGAATCTGGAATTCAGAGACAATTACATATAATAACATCTATGAACTTTCAAATTGTTTGAAGGCTTTTATATCTTTAAATACTTACAGTCTTTAAATACGTCTTTATCGATCTTTGAATGTTTAACCAAAGATTGAAAACAGGCTCCATCAGTATCAAGAAGCTGTTTTCTCATCACAGCTGGGAAACAACACAAACCTTTATTCAGCCTATAATGTGACGAGAAAATACCAGACGAAATTCAAAGGTGTAGGCGGGGCTTTAATCATCGTTGACCCAGCTTCCTCTCAGAAAGTCTCTGCTGTCATTGCAGCAGTTAGTGAGAAATATGGCCGACCCGACTCTGAGGAAATAGCTGCCGAGGGGGTTGATTTTCCTGGAATACACTGCGTCACATCGCTGCTATTCATCATTCCATTAGCCTAGCATTCACTGCTGGTGGTAGCCATATTGATGCACTGCCGACTGTGTGTGTGTATGTGTTTTCCATTAGATCATTTTAGCATTCATTTCTGTTTCTTCCCATGCAGTTTCAGCTCTGTTTGAGTCTGTGTGTTTGTGTTTGTGTTTGCAAGCTTCATTTCCTCTGCTGATGGTAGCCGCCAGTTTTGATGCTCCTCCAACTGTGTGTGTGTGTTAGTGTGTGTGTGTTACTTAAACTGTGTGTTTGTGCACGTGCCAGAAAGGTCTCAGCACCCCCTCCCACTCGCTGCTGTTAAAAATGGTTAAAACATTATGTTAAAAGCTGGACTAATCAATAACTCAACTGCAGGATTGAAAACATTTTTCAAAGTGGGGGTTGATTTTGTCTCGGTGCATATGTGTGCATTTGTGTGTGTGTGTGTGTGTGTGTGTGTGTGTGTGTGTGTGTGTGTGTGTGTGTGTGTGTGTGTACACTGATAACAGCCAGGTCTTTTGTGTTTGTCCTCCTCCCTGTTAAACACCTTTAGGAGGATCATACTTTCTTTCTGCAGAGTAGAACTGTTCACTGTGTTTGTGTTCAAAGTAGAGTGTAGCTTTACTTCCTCTACTACACATACTTGGTTATCAGGTGTTTAGTAGTTTATTATGATCATCATTAACACAGTATCCCAACCAAAAACACATGGAAGTTATATTTGTATTCTTAAATTTAAGGAAAACACAAAAATACATGATGACATGCAAGAAGAAAAGTTGCCGATATCATTGTTCTGTCATTGTTTTGTTAAACTCTTTTCTGAAGTTTTTTTTAAATACTTTTGAAAAGAAGTAAAAGTATACTTTATAAACCAGTTCATAATGTATAACTGAAAAGTAGCATACATTTCTATAATTCTGTGTTTAGCTCGTTAAATTAAAAATTACTACTTAAAAATTCAAATGTTACAATAAATTGTGAAAAAATCTATGTGTTTGCTCATTTTGTTTATTGAAGGATGGAGGAGGTGGGGTAGTGGTTAGCTTGAGGGCCCCATGAACAGCGGCTGTCCTCGACACCGGGTTCAAATCCGACATTTGGCTCCTTTTCAGCATGTTCCTCACTCTCTCACTCCCTGATTTCCAATTCTATCCAGTTTATTCCATCAGAGGCAACCCGATCTGGAATCGTAAATATCAAACATATTTGATATAGGATTATTTGGATAAATAACAATTAATATTGTTGGCCCCAAGTCATGCCTAAACTCATCTACCGTGTAGCCAGCAATCTGTTACCACAGTTAATTTTGTTTGGTTAGGTTGGTTTTTCTTTCTTCTTCTCTGATGATCGCCCGCCGAATTCTCTAAGTATGTTCCAAATGTCTGAACTATTTCAAAAATCTATATTTCACAAAGCAAAGCAGGCTAATCAAGCTTTTGTTTGAGATAGAATGAGATTTCCTTTACCCACTCACCAAGGTTGGGACCAAACTATCCGACCATCACCCGAACCTTCACAACTACAAGTTTTTAATTCTACTAAAGGGTTAACAAGTGACTTGTCAGATAAAGACACCCTGTATTTACTGCTGCACTGTCACATCTGATTCTAAAAAGCAACGTTTATTAGTTGTCAGGAAGTTCTTCTGCTCTTTAATCACTTTTTTCTTTCTTTCCTGTTCTTCTTCATGAACTCAGGGAGCGTTTTTAATAATTATTTGGTGACAGAGATGCAGAGGAGGATAAATAAGCCGGATCAAATTAAAAGTCATCCACTCAGTGAGAACACTCAGTTATAAGAACATCCCACACTGGAAGGATCAAATGAACTTCATTGATCCCTGAGGGGAGGATTAGGTCACAGCTCAGGTGGAGACACACAGGTGTAGGCTGAGGAACAAGACGAGAAGATATTAAGGAACCTCAATTAAAATACAACACCAAAGAAAAAACTGTCTGCAGGGATTGAAGATAACACAGAGCTGCTTAAATATCAGCCACATTCACCTGAGCTAAAAACAAACAAACTCTGAAAAAAAAAAAACAATGAAACGAAGCGGCTTGAGGAGAAACATCCGAGCGGACTCTCTGACCTTCTCCTCCTGCATACATCACACTCCCCCTGACAGGATCATGTTGGCCGTCTTCATCACGACCCCCCCCAGTTTGTCATCTGTGCTGACGAACCAGACCCTCCCACCACACACACACACACACACACACACACACACACACACACACACACACACACACACAAAAAAAACACACTGAGTCATGGGAAACCAGAGGACCAATTAGAAAAGACAGGAAGAGGCAGCAGCTTTGTTCTCTCAGGGAATCTGATTCACTGTCAGATTTTGAACAATAAATTGATTTAATTTAGACAAAGAAACTTAAAACTGTAAGTAGGATATTATCTGGAGTTTTTCTTAGATTCATTTAATCAAAAATAAAAAAATAATGAGTGTTTTTGGGCTTTTATATTGATTCTCCATATTCTTGCCTTAACTCCAATGCCACCAAGGTGGATAAACGTTTTTTTTCTATTGTAGCTGTAGAATAATATTTCATCAGAGGTGACCAACAAGCAAAATACATCTGAACACTAATGAGGTATTTCAAGAGATGGAGGCAGTTACTGTACATCCTATCATGAATTTTTTTAAATAAACGTTGTTTTTAAAATATCATTTTTATTTTGTGCGGTGAATCCTTCAACACAGCCAGAAAGTAAAATGGTAAAGATGTGTGAGAAAACGCACATCTTAATTAAAGTGTGTTAAAGAGTGGGTTTACATTGACTTGAGGATCCGGTTTTTGTGTTTGTGCATGTAAACATTATATCCCGATTTCAGAAACCTAGATAAGTACTTGATTTTGGTACCTGGAGAACATTTTGTTTAATTCATCTGTCAACCCTTATCTCTCCTGTCCATGTACAGTTAATGTCTGATTTTCTCCTGCATCCTTGAAATGGCTTCGATTCAACGACGTATCAGGGCAATCTAAAAAAAGAAAAGTGAAACTACAAAAAACTAATATTATTTTTTCATAGATTATGAAGTATATTTAAGAAAAACAGGACTCAATCTTTTTGCGTTGGTAAATAAGCAAAATAAGCAGAATTTTTTAGATCATGAAGCAAACATTAACGAGAAATTAAACTCTTATATTCACCCAGATTATAAAGTCACAAATATAACCCTCAAGTATACAGACCAGATAACGCTGTTAGCCTTATGATTTTTATATCATCTCAACTCAGTTTTTTAAAATGTTTTAATTTTTGACAATTAAGGACTTTTTTGTTTTCTTTGATATTTTTTGGGGGCATTGGCCTTCATTAGAGAGGACAGTTGAAGAGAGAAAGAACATGTTGGGAGGAGAGAGAGGGGGATGGCACGCAGCAAAGGGCCGAGCTAAGATTCGACCCCACAGCCGCTCCGATGATGATTATAGCCTCTGTACATGGGGCACACAACATGACCACTAGGCCCCAGGCACCCAGATTCTAGAAAATGTACGGCTCCTTTTCCTTTTCTTTATCGAACCCTTTAACCGTGTTAAACCTCTAATAAAGAGTCTGAGGGTCTGTGAGTAAAGTTTCAGTAATCCCTAAAATATAAATAATGGTCAGATCTTGATTTCAATTAATTAATACCAGCATTGACCTCTGTTTAAAATCCTGAACCTGATTGGTGGGGTCAAGAAACCCATTAAACCCCATTTGTGTCCATTCTGGGCTTCCTTACTCCCCCGAAGCCCTTGCTTTGTGTGTGAGCAAACAGTGTGTCTGCTGAGAGGTCATGTTCAGGTGAATTATGGAGTCTGTATGAAAGATTAAACACTTCAGAGTGCGCCCAGAGACAGGGGAGGAAGTGGTCTATGAGAAATGAATATTTATTGACAAGTGGCTTTATTGACACAGAAAGAGTTGACAGTGTTGACACGTGGGAGCAGATGGTCACTGGGCTGTGTGTGTGTGTGTGTGTGTGTGTGTGTGTGTGTGTGTGTGTGTGTGTGTGTGTGTGTGTGTGTGTGGGGGGGGGTCTGATCAATATTCGCTCACGCCTGACTGAACGTGGCGAGCGGTTTGACTGATAGAAGAGACGGAGTGAAGAAAAGAAATATGGAAAATGTAATAAAACAGAATCTAGTGTCTCTGTTGTAGTCTGATTTCTTGCTCTGTAACTCTGAAATCCTGTCAGATTTGACCTCACAATGCATCGACAGTTCAATGACAGGAAATAGAAAGAGAGAACTTGATGGTTGTCTGTCTCAAAACTTTGATTTAAAAGTTTTATAAAGAACCTTACTGTATTGCTGAATCATCAGCACTGGGTTTTATCAGCTCTATGTGTTAGTTCTAACGTTGTCTAGTTTGAACATCATTTTAGTTCCTAACAGGTGTAAAGTCCTCTATAAGTTACGGTTGTCATGGTGATGGTTTTGAAAGGTTAAATAACTTGAGGGTTGTGCTGGCTCTTTGGTGTCAGCAGTGTGTTCTCCGTGATAGATTACATCCCTCAGGAACGTTTGATGACTTTGTTTTAACTCCTGCTTTAGTTCATGAGCCCGAGCATTTCACCCGTCCAGGACCATTAAATCCCCTCAGGATTCATCACTTGCTCTGACTGTAGATAAAGGGGGAAGTTATATTGATCCCCTAATCATAATATTTTCTCATATTCTTCATTTTGGTTCTGTTAGTGGATTAACGTCAGCTAACAGAAGTTTTTTCCAGGTGTTAGTCAGTTCAGAGACAATCGGACACGAGAGGAAACACTGGAACAAACACTGCATGAAGAACAAAATGCTGCTCACTGATTGTCAAGTTGAAACATTATTTCTGTGAGAATGTTCTTTTGCTGGGTTTGGTTTAGTTTAGTTGATGTAGGTTCACCCCTCAGTGGTGTTGTTTAGGGTCATTATTGGGTTTGTTTAAAATCGTCACTCCTCACAGGAGCTTCCACCAAACAAAACTTCATGACAGTAAAAAGTGAAGCAGCTGGAAAAACTGATAATAGATCCATTAAAAACGGTGTCATCTCAGCTTTTAGAATTCCACCATGAAAGTACAAGAAAAGCAAAAACGAAATCAAACAAAGCTTTAAAGTGAAACAGATTATGCGAATGAAGAGGCGCAAAGAGACGAAGAAGGAGGATTAAAACAGAAAGAGAAGTTAGAACAAACAAATCCAACATGTATTCATGTGACGATAAAGAGAAGAAGTGCAGAGAGAAAGACAGAGGGAAGTGGGTTCACTGTTATCTCCAGAGTGTCTCTGGAGTTAGGATATTGATTGACTGACAGACTGACGGACAGGGTCCAGAGGTGATCTCAAACCCACGTCTCCGGTCCTTGGTGGGCTCCTGGTCCTTCTGAGACTTCCCTCCCTGACGCCCCCTCAGGCTCTATTTCTGTAGCGACACATTATCTCCCCCCCCCCCCCCCATCTCTATAAATCATTTGGACACAGCTGGTGAAATGAACATGACTTAGCACTCTGCGATATTCTCGAGGAACGCCAACAAGTGTCTGCATCAAAGCCAACGACAACGACTTCCCATACCGACACACATAGCTAAGTAATGAGCCACTCGAGAGCTCGTTACACAGGGATTTTACAAGAAGCCCCGAGCAGTTGTCAGGCAGCCCTTCTCTTTTTAAAACACATGTAGAGCAGCGAGTCTCTCCACTAAAACCAGAGCTGAAGAGGTAAACAACAATCAGATCACAGGATGGGAAAACTCTGCAATAAAAACAATAAAAAAACTAAAAATTCAGATAATATGACTCAATTATAACAATGTTTTGATCAATATTGTCAATACATTGATTGTTGTTGTGATTTGCTTCAAGGTACCCTTTAGCACCTGTTGGCCTTAGTGTCTGAATACAGCCACCCTAATGAGCATTTTTCAGCACCCTTGAGCTCTATTTCAAAGTTTTCAGGTACCCTCAATAATACATTCCAAAAAACATTTTCATTGGTCTATTACCAATTAACCCTTGTACCCTGGGTTATAGTATCCCTCCATGCATGAGTGTCTGTTTAAGGTACCCCTTAGTAACTTTTCAAAATACCACCAGCCTTCTGATTTACCCAAAGCATTACATTCTGTTTTTAGGTACCCTTTAGTGTATTTTCCTGACTTTACATGTTTATTGTGTGTCTGTATAATTCGGTTTAAACTATGATACTCCAACATTCCCACTAAATAAGACCAACTTAAATTCTATAAAAAAACAAATAGATTGGAGTGTGGAGCCTCTGAGCCTCTAACGTACGAGTTAGAAAAGGTTTTGTCACAGATAAAGAGATCTGAGGCAGTCCACAGAAAGGTTAAGTAGCTCTTTTTCCCTTGGCTTTTCATTATTTAAAGTTAAACTGTCTGACACATTTTTTTCCTCCACTAAAGAAAAACTCGCCTCAGCAGCATTTGGACTTTGGTGGCATGAAAAGCTCCCGTCTGAAATAAATAGAAGGCTGACATTTTCCATAATGACGTGTAAACCATGAGTCTGCTGAATACTGGAAGCTGAATAATATTAAACACTCATTTTCCCGAAGCAGCAGAAAGATGTTAAATTAGAACAAATGCCACTGAAGCTCTTTATGCAGTCCATTATGAACTGTCTCATGAAAACATAACAAGCCATTGAACTCTCCTGCACCAACTTTTACTCCTCATTATGATACAATAACGTCAGTTAGACTCTTTTAAATGACACCTTTTTTTAAAGTATGTCCACAATGTGATTGGATGTTTCAGGTCCTTTCTTGTAAAATATGTAATGAACTGGGGAATATGTCTGTTATTTGTCAGATTGACCCTGTGGTTCATTGTTTCCCTTTCTTTTAAGGAAACTCAATGCATCAATCATCTTCCGCTTGTTTTCTTGAATTGCCTGTGTATGCACTCTTGTCTCTGTTATTAGATTGTGTTCAGTGTGCACACATCTGAACAGTCAGCGTATTCTGTAAATAAGAGTTTATCTAGCTAATGCATGTGGTGATAACTCTATAAGCCTGTAACTCCAGGGTGTGAATCCTGAGCTAAAGAAGTCCGGGGTTCAAAGGGTTAGGAGCAGATTTACTGGACGTCTCTCAAACTCTGCGGTGGTTTCATTTCCTGACTTGATGACTCTGAGCGGGAATGTTGATGAATGTTTTTCTCTGTAACTTTGAACAAGTGTATCAGGATCAGGCTGGTGTGAACACTCATCAGCACACTGAGTGTGTGTGTGTGTGTGTGTGTGTGTGTGTGTGTCTTTAGGAGTGCTCGGTAATCAGGGTAGTTGAGATGTTCTAATGATTACACATTGGAGACG